>NC_088235.1:79776954-80074454 GCF_036934945.1 Oncorhynchus masou masou | reverse complement strand
CAAAGCTGTCCTTAATTTTGGGTCAGTCACAGTGGTCAGGTATTCTGCCGCTGTGTACTCTCTGTGTAGGGCCAAATAGCATTCTAGTTTGCTCTGTTTTTTTGTTAATTCTTTCCAATGTGTCAAGTAATTATCTTTTTGTTTTCTCATGATTTGGTTGGGTCTAATTGTGCTGCTGTCATGGGGCTCTGTGGGGTGTGTTTGTGAACAGAGCCCCAAGACCAGCTTGCTTAGGGGACTCTTTTCCAGGTTCATCTCTCTGTAGGTGATGGCTTTGTTGTGGAAGGTTTGGGAATCGCTTCCATTTAGGTGGTTATAGAATTTAACAGCTCTTTTCTGGATTTTGATAATTAGTGGGTATTGGCCTAATTCTGCTCTGCATGCATTATTTGGTGTTCTACGTTGTACACGGAGGATATGTTTGCAGAATTCTGCGTGCAGAGTCTCAATTTGGTGTTTGTCCCATTTTGTGAAGTCTTGGTGAGCGGACCCCAGACCTCACAACCATAAAGGGCAATGGGGTCTATGACTGATTCAAGTATTTTTAGCCAAATCCTAATTGGTATGTTGAGATTTATGTTCCTTTTGATGGCATAGAATGCCCTTCTTGCCTTGTCTCTCAGATCGTTCACAGCTTTGTGGAAGTTACCTGTGGCTCTGATGTTTAGGCCAAGGTATGTATAGTTTTTTGTGTGCTCTAGGGCAACAGTGTCTAGATGGAATTTGTATTTGTGGTCCTGGTGACTGGACCTTTTTTCGAACACCATGATTTTGGTCTTACTGAGATGTACTGTCAGGGCCCAGGTCTGACAGAATCTGTGCATAAGATCTAGGTGCTGCTGTAGGCCCTCCTTGGTTGGTGACAGAAGCACCAGATCATCAGCAAACAGCAGACATTTGACTTTTTTGAAATCAACAAAGCATGAGAAGACTTTGCCTTTGTTTTGGTTTGTTTGGTTGTCAATTAGGGTGTGCAGGGTGAATACATGGTCTGTTGTACGGTAATTTGGTAAAAAGCCAATTTGACATTTGCTCAGTACATTGTTTTCATTGAGGAAGTGTACCAGTCTGCTGTTAATGATAATGCAGAGGATTTTCCCAAGGTTACTGTTGACGCATATTCCACGGTAGTTATTGGGGTCGAATTTGTCTCCATTTTTGTGGATTGGGGTGATCAGTCCTTGGTTCCAAATATTGGGGAAGATGCCAGAGCTAATGATGAAGTTAAAGAGTTTTAGTATAGCCAATTGGAATTTGTTGTCTGTATATTTGATCATTTCATTGAGGATACCATCAACACCACAGGCCTTTTTGGGTTGGAGGGTTTTTATTTTGTCCTGTAACTCATTCAATGTAATTGGAGAATCCAGTGGGTTCTGGTAGTCTTTAATAGTTGATTCTAAGATCTGTATTTGATCATGTATATGTTTTTGCTGTTTATTCTTTGTTACAGAGCCAAAAAGATTGGAGAAGTGGTTTACCCATACATCTCCATTTTGGATAGATAATTATTCGTATTGTTGTTTGTTTAGTGTTTTCCAATTTTCCCAGAAGTGGTTAGAGTCTATGGATTCTTCAATTACATTGAGCTGATTTCTGACATGCTGTTCCTTCTTTTTCCGTAGTGTATTTCTGTATTGTTTTAGTGATTCACCATAGTGAAGGCGTAGACTCAGGTTTTCCGGGTCTCTATGTTTTTGGTTGGACAGGTTTCTCAATTTCTTTCTTAGATTTTTGCATTCTTCATCAAACCATTTGTCATTGTTGTTAATTTTATTCGGTTTTCTATTTGAGATTTTTAGATTTGATAGGGAAGCTGAGAGGTCAAATATACTGTTAAGATTTTCTACTGCCAAGTTTACACCTTCACTATTACAGTGGAACGTTTTACCCAGGAAATTGTCTAAAAGGGATTGAATTTGTTGTTGCCTAATTGTTTTTTGGTAGGTTTCCAAACTGTATTCCTTACATCTATAGCATTTCTTAATGTTACTCAGTTCCTTTGGCTTTGATGCCTCATGATTGAGTATTGCTCTGTTTAGGTAGACTGTGATTTTGCTGTGGTCTGATAGGGCTGTCAGTGGGCTGACTGTGAACATTCTGAGAGACTCTGGGTTGAGGTCAGTGATAAAGTAGTCTACAGTACTACTGCCAAGAGATGAGCTATAGGTGTACCTACCATAGGAGTCCCCTCGAAGCCTACCATTGACTATGTACATACCCAGCGTGCAACAGAACTGCAGGAGTTGTGACCCGTTTTTGTTGGTTATGTTGTCATAGTTGTGCCTAGGGGGGCATACGGGGGTGGGAATGCTGTCACCTCCAGGCAGGTGTTTGTCCCCCTGTGTGCTGAGGGTGTCAGGTTCTTGTCCGGTTCTGGCATTTAGGTCGCCACAGACTAGTACATGTCCCTGGGCCTGGAAATGATTGATTTCCCCCTCCAGGATGGAGAAGCTGTCTTCATTAAAATATGGGGATTCTAGTGGGGGGATATAGGTAGCACACAGGAGGACATTTTTCTCTGTTAGGATAATTTCCTTTTGAATTTCTAGCCAAATGTAGAATGTTCCTGTTTTGATTAATTTAATGGAGTGAGTTAGGTCTGCTCTATACCAAATTAGCATACCCCCTGAGTCCCTTCCCTGTTTCACACCTGGTAGTTTGGTGGATGGGACTACCAGCTCTCTGTAACCTAGAGGGCATCCAGTGGGTCTGTCTCCTCTATACCAGGTTTCTTGCAGGATGACAATGTCTGTATTACCGATTTCTTTGGTGAAGTCCGGGTTTCTGCTCTTCAGGCCAAAGGCAGATGACCTCAGGCCTTGGATATTCCAGGATGAAATAGTAAAGGCTTTTGTTCCATAAAGTGTCCAATGTTGTTGGTCATGGTTTGGCCTCAGGCCAGTAAGTGTGAGCAGAGCCTGCTGAGCATCTGGTACATGCCATTGGCTTGGGCGAGTGTGAGAGTGGGGGTTGGGACTGCTTGCCCGCTCACTAACTGGGCGTATGTATGGCTTCCATGTTGAGGCCCTCTTTGCGGGGGTGGGGTGCATGGGGTGGGCAGGAGTCGCATAGGTCTGATCTGAGGGGGTCTAAATGGGGTGTGGGCACGGTTGACGTGGGGGGGTGTTGATTGGTTGGGGTAGGGGTGTGGATGTGTCTGGGTGTGCGGTGGTCTGGATGTAATTCCTCTTGGCGTGGGTCCTCTATGTGTAGGTCCAGGGGGTGTCCTGCAGGTCTGGGAGGGTGTCTCCCTGGTCTGGGTGGGGTGTCTATTGATCTGTTGCTCCTGTGTGAAGTGTTGGGGATACGTTTGAGAGCGATGTCCTTTAGAGTTCGGGCAAAGATGGGCACTGCTGCCTTGTAGAGGTGGACCTGGTCATAGAGGCTGTTCAAGTCCAGGTTGGAGTGGTGGCCCAGGAAAACATTTGGTTTTGAGGCCCAGTCACGGGAAATACTTGCGTTTACCCGCTGTATTGTGTCAGGGTGGAAGTCTTTTCGTGGTAGCAGGGTGGAGATAACCACTTGTGCGTTGGGGAAAGTAGAAGAAGCCTTTTCAATCACTCCCTTCAGTGCTGTGGCCACTCTTTCCTGCTGTGCCCTCAGGTCGTTTGTGCCTGTGTATTATTATGTGGCTGGGTGAGCCTAGTTTGGCCTCAGACAGAAGGTCTATGGCGCTCTGGGTGTTTGGACACCAGAGTTTAGACACACTGTGTTTGGGAAAAAGTTTTTTTTCTTCTATATATTTCCCATTTGTGTCCATAAGTAGTACAATCTGTGTCTTGTGTTTGTCCTCAGTGGGTGTGGGGGGGTTGTCAGAAGGGCTATCAGGGTGGCTGACAGGGGGGGTGATCAGAGGGGGTGAGAGCCGCTGGGCTTGGGGTTCTTCATTTGTCTGTTCTGCTGTGATGTCGACTCTATGGTCAGGGTCTGGTGTGGACTGTTCTGCTGTGGTGTCGAGATTTTTGTTGGGTGCTGAGGTGGGCTGTTCTGCTGGCTTCTCTGTGGGGGTGGCCACCTCTCTAGTGGGTTGTTCTCTGTCACACGCCGTCCCCCTCAACCCCTCCTCCATCCCACTCACCTTCTCCTCCATCCCCCTCAACCTCTCCTCCATCCCCCTCACCTTCTCCTCCATCCCCCTCAACCTCTCCTCCACCAGCAGTCTGATACTCTCCTCTAGTGCTCTGTTCTGCTCCTCTTTCTCCTGTTGTATTTGTCTCACCACTGTCCAAAGTGCAGATATGTCTCTGTCCACCTCCAGCTCTCCTGGTCTGGTTAAGGGGCTGTTGTTGTGCTGGGCTGTTGTCTGGGTCTGTGCTGACTGAAGTGTAATCTCCTGCTGTTCCAGCTCCACCTGCCTTATCTCCAGCTGGGTGAATTTGTCCTTCATTTCAATGAGGGAGTGGTAATCTGTGCTGGGAGGTTGACTCTCCGCTCGGGGTTGCTTGTCTGTGGGGTTACATAGTGAAAAGGTCTGGTCTGACCCGCTCGGTGTGGGGGTATCTTTATCAAGGGAGAGCTTCTCCTGCTGGGCTAATTCTTTGATTAGGTGAAAGTCCAGCTGAAACTGTTTGTGGTTACTTTGTACAATTACTGTTCCGGACTTATAGATATTTATATTACTTGACTCAGAGTCCTCGTTATCAAGTATTCTGAGTTTCCACCCCTCGTTAACCCCCCCTCTCTTAACAAAGGGGTAGTGTGCTAATATAGCACTGTGCCATGCCAGGGGATGGTTTGTGTGGAAGATAAGGTTGCTGATGTTCCCATTTTTGTAATAGTCAGCAAAAAGAGTCTCTTGATTTTCCATAAGGAGCTTCATTTTGTAATCTTTTCTTGACTTATCATTCTTTACATGCAAAGGGTACTGTATTTTAATTACCTCTGAACAGCGGGAGGGAGCCTCTAAGGCCTCTCCATTTGGTTGGGGTAGACTGTGTGACTCTCCTGCCATTGTTGGGCTAATGGGCTTTGACACCTCTCACTTGACACGTCAGTGCTAGTTGAAGCTGTATCAAGCTTGGCAGAATTATGTTAGAATTCAGTCCTTATAAAGTAATGTTGTGTATTTTTCTTCTTGGCTTTTGGCTTTTAAAATATAGTTTCAGACTAAGCATTACTCACTCCGTTCCAGGTTGGATGGGGTTTTCAGGTTTCTGTTGTTTTCCAGAGAATTTGCTGTATAGAGAAATAAATCTTGGTAGTTGTGAACCTTCCAGGTGATTCCGTAATTCCGTCCAAAATCAGGTTGTAGGTTTTAAGTTTTGATTTGAAGTGGTGGTTATGTTGTAGAGGGTAGAATCCAGTATGTGTTCCTGACAAAAAAATCCAAGTTTATCTAACTCCTAATCTACCTTTTTTAAAGAAAATGCTGAAAAATGCAGGAGCTCATCTCATCTCTCTCTCTCTCTCTCTCTCTCTTGCTCTCTCTCTCTCTCTCTCTCTCTCTCTCTCTCTCTCTCTCTATCTCTATCTCAATGTATTCTCTCTTTCTCTCTCCATCTCAATATATTATCTCTCTCTCTCTCCATCTCAATTTATTCTCTCTCTCTCTCTCTCTCTCTCCCTCTTGTCTTTCTCTCTCCATCTCAACGTATTCTCTCTTTCTCCCTTCATCTCAATGTATTCTCTCTCTCTCTCTTTCTCTCTCCATCTCAATGTATTATCTCTCTCTCTCTCCATCTTAATGTATTCTCTCTCTCTCTCTCTCTCTCTCTCTCTCTCTATCTCTGTATTCTCTCTCTCTCCATCCTTATGTATTCCATCTCTCTCTCTCCATTTCTATGTGTTCTCTCTCTCTCTCTCATCTCTCTCCATTCTCTCTCTCTCCATCTCTATGTATTCTCAGTCTCTCTCTTCTCTCTCTCCATCTCAATGTATCTCTATCTTATGTCTTTCTCCATCTCTATGTATCTCTCCATCTCAATGTATTCTCTCTCTCTCTTCATCTCAATGTATCTCTCTCTCTCTCCTCTCTCTCTCTCCATATGTTATTCTCTCTCTCTCCATCTCTCTCTCCATCTCTCTCTCTCTCTCTCCATTTCTAATATTCTCCATTTCTATGTATTCTCTTTCTCTCATCTCTCTCTCTTCACTTTCTCTGGCAACAGGTCACAAATCTTCTGCTCTCTCACACTGTCACCCAGTCTCTCTCTCTCTCCATTTCTATGTATTCTCTCTCTCTCTTCTCTAATATTCTCTCTCTCTCCATCTCTATGTATTCTCTCTCTCTCTCCATCTCTATGTATTCTCTCTGTCTCCATCTCTATGTATTATCTCTCTCTCCATCTCAATGTATTCTCTCTCTCTTCATCTCAATGTATTCTCCATCTCAATCTCAATTCAATTCAATTCAATTCAAGGGGCATTGGCATGGGAAACATGTGTTAACATTGCCAAAGCAAGTAAGGTATATAATATATAAAGTGAAATAAACAATAAAAATTAACAGTAGACATCACACATACAGAAGTTTCAAAACAATAAAGACATTACAAATGTCATATTATATATATATATATACAGTGTTTTTACAATGTGCAAATGGTAAAGGACACAAGATAAAATAAATCCATCTCAATGGTGCGTGTTCTTCACTGGTTCCTTTTCTCAATGTATCTTGCTGCTCTTGGCACACATTTCAATGATATGGGAGTTTTTCTGGATTTGTTTTCTCTCCATCTCAATGTATTCTCTCTCTCTCCATCTCAATGTATAGCCTGTCTTCTCTTGAGAGCCATGTCTCCATCTCAATAAGGCTATGCTCTCTGAGTATCATAGTCAAAGCTTTCTCTCCATCTCAATATTCTCTGTTCTCTCCATCTCAATGTTTTCTGTTTTTTTCTCTTTCCAATGTGTCCATCTTTTTCAATTTGTATTCTCTCTCTCTCTCTCCTCTCTCCATCTATGTATTCTCTCTCTCTCGCCATCTCAATGTATTCTCTCTCTCTCTCCATCTCTCTTCTCTCTCTCTATCCATCTCAATGTATTCTCTCTCTCTCCATCTCAATGTATCTCTCTCTCTCAATGTATTCTCTCTCTCTCATCTCAGGATGTATTCTGTCTCTCTCTCCATCCATCTCAATGTAGTCCATCTCTATGTATTCTCTCTCTCTCTTCTCTCTCTCTCTCTCCATCTCTATTCTCTCTTTCTCTCTTCTCTCTCTCTCTCTCTCCCTCTCTCCATTCCATCTCAATGTATCTCTCTCTCTTCATCTTTCTCTCTCCATCTCATCTCTATGTATTCTCTGTCTCGTCTCTCTCTCTCCATCTCAATGTATTCTTCTCTCTTCATCTCAATGTATTCTCTCTCTCTCTATGTATGTATTCTCTCTTCTCTTCATCTTTCTCTCTCTCTATGTATTCAAATCATCTCAATGTATTCTCTCTCTCTCTTTCTCTCTCTCTCCATCTCAATGTATTTCTCTGTCATCCATTCCATCTATGTTTTCTCAATGTATTCTCTCTCTCCATCTCAATGTATTCTCTCTCTCTCTCCATCCATCTCAATCTCAATGTATTTCTCTTTCTCTCTTCTTTCTCTCTCCATCTCAATTTATTCATCTCTATGTATTCTCTTCTCATTCTCTCTCGCTCTCCCATCTCTATGTATGTATTCTCTCTCTCCATCTCAATGTATTTCTCTCTTCCATCTCTCTCTCCATCTCAATGTATTCTCTCTCCATCTCATCTCTCCATCTGTATTCTCTCTTTCTCTCCATCTCAATGTATTTTCTTCTCTCTCCATCTCAATGTATTTTTCTCTCTCTGTCTCTCTCTCTCTCCATCTCATCTCATCTCTATGTATTATCTCTCTCTCCATCTCAATGTATTTCTCTCTCTCATCCATCTCAATGTATTCTCTCTCTCCATCTCTATCCATCTCAATGTATTCTTCTCTCGCCATCTCTCTCTCTCCATCTCAATATTTCTCTCTCTCCATCTCAATGTATTCTCTCTCTCTCCATCTCAATGTATTCTCTCTTTCTCTCTTCATCTCAATGTATTCTCTCTCTCTCTCTCTCTCTCTCTCTCTCTCTTTCTCTCTCCATCTCATGTATTCTCTCTTTCTCTCAATTCAATTCAATTCAAGGGCTTTATTGGCATGGGTAACATGTGTTAACATTGCCAAAGCAAGTGAGGTAGATAATATACGAAAGTGAAATAAAAAATACAAATTAACAGTAAACATTGCACATACAGAAGTTTCAAAACAATAAAGACTTTACAAATGTCATATTATATATATACAGTGTTTTAACAATGTACAAATGGTTAAAGGACACAAGATAAAAAATAAATAAGCATAAATATGGGTTGTATTTACAATGGTGTTTGTTCTTCACTGGTTGCCCTTTTCTCGTGGCAACAGGTCACAAATCTTGCTGCTGTGATTGCACACTGTGGAATTTCACCCAGTAGTTATGGGAGTTTATCAAAATTGGATTTGTTTTCGAATTCTTTGTGGATCTGTGTAATCTGAGGGAAATATGTCTCTCTAATATGGTCATACATTGGGCAGGAGGTTAGGAAGTGCAGCTCAGTTTCCACCTCATTTTGTGGGCAGTGAGCACATAGCCTGTCTTCTCTTGAGAGCCATGTCTGCCTACGGCGGCCTTTCTCAATAGCAAGGCTTTGCTCACTGAGTCTGTACATAGTTAAAGCTTTCCTTAATTTTGGTAGGTATTCTGCCGCTGTGTACTCTCTGTGTAGGGCCAAATAGCATTCAAGTTTGCTCTGTTTTTTTGTTAATTCTTTCTAATGTGTCAAGTAATTATCTTTTTGTTTTCTCATGATTTGGTTGGGTCTAATTGTGCTGCTGTCCTGGGGCTCTGTCGGGTGTGTTTGTGTTTGTGAACAGAGCCCCAGGACCAGCTTGCTTAGGGGACTCTTCTCCAGGTTCATCTCTCTGTAGGTGATGGCTTTGTTGCTGAAGGTTTGGGAATCGCTTCCTTTTAGGTGGTTATAGAATTTAACGGCTCTTTTCTGGATTTTGATAATTAGTGGGTATCGGCCTAATTCTGCTCTGCATGCATTATTTGGTGTTCTACGTTGTACACGGAGGATATTTTTGCAGAATTCTGCGTGCAGAATCTCAATTTGGTGTTTGTCCCATTTTGTGAATTTTTGGTTGGTGAGCTGACCCCTGACCTCACAACCATAAAGGGCAATGGGCTCTATGACTGTTTCAAGTATTTTTAGCCAAATCCTAATTTGTATGTTGAAATTGATGTTCCTTTTGATGGCATAGAATGCCCTTCTTGCCTTGTCTCTCAGATCGTTCACAGCTTTGTGGAAGTTACCTGTGGCGCTGATGTTTAGGCCAAGGTATGTATAGTTTTTTGTGTGCTCTAGGGCAACAGTGTCTAGATGAAATTTGTATTTGTGGTCCTGGTGACTGGACCTTTTTTGGAACACCATTATTTTGGTCTTACTGAGATTTACTGTCAGGGCCCAGGTCTAACAGAATCTGTGCATAAGATCTAGGTGCTGCTGTAGGCCCTCCTTGGTTGGTGGCAGAAGCACCAGATCATCGGCAAACAGCAGACATTTGACTTCGGATTCTAGTAGGGTGAGGCCGGGTGCTGTAGACTTTTCTAGTGCCCGTGCCAATCCGTTGATATATATGTTGAAGAGGGTGAGGCTTAAGCTGCATCCCTGTCTCACCCCACGACCCTGTGTGAAGAAATGTGTGTGTATTTTGCCAATTTTAACCGCACACTTGTTGTTTGTGTACATGGATTTTATAATGTCGTATGTTTTACCCCCAACACCACTTTCCATCAGTTTGTATAGCAGACCCTCATGCCAAATTGAGCCGAAGGCTTTTTTGAAACCAACAAAGCATGAGAAGACTTTGCCTTTGTTTTGGTTTGTTTGGTTGTCAATTAGGGTGTGCAGGTTGAATACATGGTCTGTTGTACGGTAATTTGGTAAAAAGCCAATTTGACATTTGCTCAGTACATTGTTTTCAATGAGGAAATGTATGAGTCTGCTGTTAATGATAATGCAGAGGATTTTCCCAAGGTTACCATTGACGCACATTCCACGGTAGCTATTGGGGTCAAATTTGTCTCCACTTTTGTTGATTGGGATGATCAGTCCTTGGTTCCAAATATTGGGGAAGATGCCAGAGCTAAGGATGATGTTAAAGAGTTTTAGTATAGCCAAATGGAATTTGTTGTCTGTATATTTGATCATTTCATTGAGGATACCATCAACACCACAGGCCTTTTTGGGTTGGAGGGTTTTCTTTTGTCCTGTAACTCATTCAATGTAATTGGAGAATCCAGTGGGTTCTGGTAGTCTTTAATAGTTGATTCTAAGATCTGTATTTGATCATGTATGTTTTTGCTCTTTATTCTTTGTTATAGAGCCAAAACGATTGGAGAAGTGGTTTACCCATACATCTCCATTTTGGATAGATAATTCTTCGTGTTGTTGTTTGTTTAGTGTTTTCCAATTTTCCCAGAAGTGGTTAGAGGCTATGGATTCTTCAATTACATTGAGCTGATTTCTGACATGCTGTTCCTTCTTTTTCCGTAGTGTATTTCTGTATTGTTTTAGTGATTCACCATAGTGAAGGCGTAGACTCAGGTTTTCCGGGTCTCTGTGTTTTTGGTTGGACAGGTTTTTCAATTTCTTTCTTAGATTTTTGCATTCTTCATCAAACCATTTGTCATTATTGTTAATTTTCTTCGGTTTTCTATTTGAGATTTTTAGATTTGATAGGGAAGCTGAGAGGTCAAATATACTGTTAAGATTTTCTACTGCCAAGTTTACACCTTCATTATTATAGTGGAACGTTTTACCCAGGATATTGTCTAAAAGGGATTGAATTTGTTGTTGCCTAATTGTTTTTTGGTAGAATTCCAAACTGCATTCCTTCCATCTATAGCATTTCTTAATGTTACTCAGTTCCTTTGGCTTTGATGCCTCATGATTGAGTATTGCTCTGTTTAAGTAGACTGTGATTTTGCTGTGGTCTGATAGGGTGTCAGTGGGCTGACTGTGAACGCTCTGAGAGACTCTGGGTTGAGGTCAGTGATAAAGTAGTCTACAGTACTACTGCCAAGAGATGAGCTATAAGTGTACCTACCATAGGAGTCCCCTCGAAGCCGATCATTGACTATGTACATACCCAGCGTGCGACAGAGCTGCAGGAGTTGTGACCCGTTTTTGTTGGTTATGTTGTCATAGTTGTGCCTAGGGGGGCATACGGGGGAGGGAATGCTGTCACCTCCAGGCAGGTGTTTGTCCCCCTGTGTGCTGAGGGTGTCAGGTTCTTGTACGGTTCTGGCATTTAGGTCGCCACAGACTAGTACATGTCCCTGGGCCTGGAAATGATTGATTTCCCCCTGCAGGATGGAGAAGCTGTCTTCATTAAAGTATGGGGATTCTAGTGGAGGGATATAGGTAGCACACCATCTCAATGTATTCTCTCTTTCTCTCCATCTCAATGTATTCTCTCTTTCTCTCCATCTCAATGTATTCTCAATTCAATTCAATTCAATTCAAGGGGCTTTATTGGCATGGGTAACATGTGTTAACATTGCCAAAGCAAGTAAGGTAGATAATATATAAAGTGAAATAAACAATAAAAATTAACAGTAGACATCACACATACAGAAGTTTCAATACAATAAAGACATTACAAATGTCATATTATATATATATACAGTGTTTTTACAATGTACAAATGGTTAAGGACACAGGATAAAATAAATAAGCATAGATATGGGTTGTATTTACAATGGTGCGTGTTCTTCACTGGTTGCCCTTTTCTCGTGGCAACAGGTCACAAATCTTGCTGCTGTGATGGCACACTGTGGAATTTCACCCAGTAGATATGGGAGTTTTTCAAAATTGGATTTGTTTTCGAATTCTTTGTGAATCTGTGTAATCTGAGGGAAATATGTCTCTCTAATATGGTCATACATTGGGCAGGAGGTTAGGAAGTGCAGCTCAGTTTCCACCTCATTTTGTGGGCAGTGAGCACATAGCCTGTCTTCTCTTGAGAGTCATGTCTGCCTACGGCGGCCTTTCTCAATAGCAAGGCTATGCTCGCTGAGTCTGTACATAGTCAAAGCTTTCCTTAATTTTGGGTCAGTCACAGTGGTCAGGTATTCTGCCGCTGTGTACTCTCTGTGTAGGGCCAAATAGCATTCTAGTTTGTTCTGTTTTTTTGTTAATTCTCTCCAATGTGTCAAGTAATTATTTTTTTGTTTTCTCATGATTTGGTTGGGTCTAATTGTGCTGCTGTCATGGGGCTCTGTGGGGTGTGTTTGTGAACAGAGCCCCAGGACCAGCTTGCTTAGGGGACTCTTCTCCAGGTTCATCTCTCTGTAGGTGATGGCTTTGTTGTGGAAGGTTTGGGAATCGCTTCCTTTTAGGTGGTTATAGAATTTAACAGCTCTTTTCTGGATTTTGATAATTAGTGGGTATCGGCCTAATTCTGCTCTGCATGCATTATTTGGTGTTCTACGTTGTACATGGAGGATATTTTTGCAGAATTCTGCGTGCAGAGTCTCAATTTGGTGTTTGTCCCATTTTGTGAAGTCTTGGTTGGTGAGCAGACCCCAGACCTCACAACCATAAAGGGCAATGGGCTCTATGACTGATTCAAGTCTTTTTAGCCAAATCCTAATTGGTATGTTGAGATTTATGTTCCTTTTGATGGCATAGAATGCCCTTCTTGCCTTGTCTCTCAGATCGTTCACAGCTTTGTGGAAGTTACCTGTGGCGCTGATGTTTAGGCCAAGGTATGTATAGTTTTTTGTGTGCTCTAGGGCAACAGTGTCTAGACGGAATTTGTATTTGTGGTCCTGGTGACTGGACCTTTTTTGGAACACCATGATTTTGGTCTTACTGAGATGTACTGTCAGGGCCCAGGTCTGACAGAATCTGTGCATAAGATCTAGGTGCTGCTGTAGGCCCTCCTTGGTTGGTGACAGAAGCACCAGATCATCAGCAAACAGCAAACATTTGACTTCAGATTCTAGTAGGGTGAGGCCGGGTGCTGCAGACTTTTCTAGTGCCCGCGCCAGTTCGTTGATATATATGTTGAAGAGGGTGGGGCTTAAGCTGCATCCCTGTCTAACCCCACGACCCTGTGTGAAGAAATGTGTGTGTTTTTTGCCAATTTTAACCGCACACTTGTTGTTTGTGTACATGGATTTTATGATGTCGTATGTTTTACCTCCAACACCACTTTCCATCAGTTTGTATAGCAGACCCTCATGCCAAATTGAGTCAAAGGCTTTTTTGAAATCAACAAAGCATGAGAAGACTTTGCCTTTGTTTTGGTTTGTTTGGTTGTCAATTAGGGTGTGCAGGGTGAATACATGGTCTGTTGTACGGTAATTTGGTAAAAAGCCAATTTGACATTTGCTCAGTACATTGTTTTCATTGAGGAAGTGTACGAGTCTGCTGTTAATGATGATGCATAGGATTTTCCCAAGGTTACTGTTGATGCATATTCCACGGTAGTTATTGGGGTCGAATTTGTCTCCATTTTTGTGGATTGGGGTGATCAGTCCTTGGTTCCAAATATTGGGGAAGATGCCAGAGCTAAGGATGATGTTAAAGAGTTTTAATATAGCCAATTGGAATTTGTTGTCTGTATATTTGATCATTTCATTGAGGATACCATCAACACCACAGGCCTTTTTGGGTTGGAGGGTTTTTATTTTGTCCTGTAACTCATTCAATGTAATTGGAGAATCCAGTGGGTTCTGGTAGTCTTTAATAGTTGATTCTAAGATCTGTATTTGATCATGTATATGTTTTTGCTGTTTATTCTTTGTTATAGAGCCAAAAAGATTGGAGAAGTGGTTTACCCATACATCTCCATTTTGGATAGATAATTCTTCGTGTTGTTGTTTGTTTAGTGTTTTCCAATTTTCCCAGAAGTGGTTAGAGTCTATTCTTCAATTACATTGAGCTGATTTCTGACATGCTGTTCCTTCTTTTACCGTAGTGTATTTCTGTATTGTTTTAGTGATTCACCATAGTGAAGGCGTAGACTCAGGTTTTCCGGGTCTCTATGTTTTTGGTTGGACAGGTTTCTCAATTTCTTTCTTAGATTTTTGCATTCTTCATCAAACCATTTGTCATTGTTGTTAATTTTCTTTGGTTTTCTATTTGAGACAAAGCCCTTCTTGCCTTTGCCTCTCAGATCGTTCACAGCTTTGTGGAAGTTACCGGTGGAGCTGATGTTTAGGCCAAGGGATGTATTGTTTTTTGTGTGCTCCAGGGCAATGGTGTCTAGATGGAATTTGTAGCCCCTCCTTGGTTGGTGACAGAAGCACCAGATCATCAGCAAACAGTAGACATTTGACTTCAGATTCTATTAGGGTGAGGACCGGTGCTGCAGACTTTTCTAGTGCTCGCGCCAATTTGTTGATAAACAGTGGGGAGAACAAGTATTTGAAACACTGCAGATTTTGCAGGTTTTCCAACTTACAAAGCATGTAGAGGTCTGTAATTATTTTTTTTATCATAGTCAATTATTGTATGGTGTGCAAGGTGAATCTACCCCTCTCTCCATCTCAATGTATTCTCTTCTGACATGAAGTATTTGATCCTCATCTGTTCTCCACTCATTATGTACACTCAATCAAACAGACTCCAACCTCTCCACAATGGCCAAGACCAGAGAGCTGTGTAAGAACATCTAGACCTGCACAAGGCTGGGATGGGCTCCATCTGAGAAGGCAACAACTTTGCAATTATTAGAAAATGGAAGAAGGTCAAGATGACGGTCAATCACCCTCGGTCTGGGGCTCCATGCAAGATCTCTCGTGGGGCATCAATGATCATGAGGAAGGTGAGGGATCACGGCAGGACCTCTCAATGACCTGAAGACTGGGACCTCTCCATCTCTATGGATTCTCCTCTCAAGGTCCCCCTGCTCAAGCCAGCGCATGTCTCTCCCAATGACCATCTGGATGATCCTCTCAAAAATAGAGCTTTTGGTCTCTCTCATGTTTGGAGGAAAAAGAAGGATGAGTACAACCCCAAGAACACTCATCCCAAATGTGAAACTCTCCTCTCTTTCTCCATCTCTATGTATTCTATCGCGAGATCTTCTCTCCATCTCTATGAAGATTCTCATCTCAAGGTCCTCTCCATCTCAGATGTAGAAAATCTTTGGAGGGAGCTGAAAGTCTGTATTGACCAGTGACAGCCCTGAAACATGAAGGATCCATCTCTATTTATTCTGCAGTGTGTGCAAACCTGGTCAAGAACTCGTATGATCTCTCCATCTCAAAATGTATGTTCAAATACTTATGTCATCTCTCCATCTCTATGTGATTTCTTCTCTCTCTCCATCTCTATGTATTCTCTCTCTCCATCTCTATGTATTCTCTCTCCCTCCCTCTTTCTCTCTCTCAATGTATTCTCTTTCTATCTCAATGTATCCTCTATCTCTCTCCATCTCAATGTATTCTCTCTCTCTATCTCTCCATCTCTTTGTTTCCTCTCTCTCTCTCTCTCTCTCTCTCTCTCTCTCTACCTCTCTATATCTATGTATTCTCTCTCTCTCTCTCTCTCTCCATCTCTATGTATTCTCTCTCTCTCTCCATCTCCATGTATTCTCTCTCTCCATCTCTATGTATTCTCTCTCTCTCTCCCTCTCTCTCTCAATGTATTCTCTCTCTCTCTCCATCTCTATGTATTCTCTCTCTCTCTCCATCTCCATGTATTCTCTCTCTCTCTCTCCATGTATTCTCTCTCTCTCTCTCCCAATATATTCTCTCTCTCTCCATCTCAATGTATTCTCTCTCTCTCTCCATCTCTGTGTATTCTCTCTCTCTCCCTCTATCTCTCCTCTCTCTCTCTCTCTCTCTCTCTCTCTCTCTCTCTCTCTCTCCATCTCCATGTATTCTCTCTCTCTCTCTCTCTCTCTCTCTCAATATATTCCCTCTCTCTCTCCATCTCAATGTATTCTCTCTCTCTCCATCTCCATGTATTCTCTCTCTCTCTCTCTCTCTCAATGTATTCTCTCTCTCTCCATCTCAATGTATTCTCTCTCTCTCCCTCTATCTCTCCTCTCTCTCTCCCTCTCTCTCTCTCTCTCCATATCTATGTATTCTCTCTCTCTCTCTCTCAATGTATTCTCTCTCTCTCCATCTCTATTTATTCTCTCTCTCTCTCTCTCTCTCTCTCCATCTCTATGTATTCTCTCTCTCCCTCTCTCTCTCTCTCTCCATCTCAATATATTCTCTCTCTCTCTCTCTCTGTATTCTCTATCTCAATGTATTCTCTCTCTCTCTGTATTCTCTATCTCAATGTATTCTCTCTCTCTCTCCATCTCTATGTATTCTATCTCCCTCCCTCTTTCTCTCTCTCAATGTATTCTCTTTCTATCTCAATGTATTCTCTCTCTCCCTCTCTCTCTCTCTCTCCATCTCTATGTATTCTCTCTCTCCCTCTCTCTCTCTCTCTCCATCTCTATGTATTATCTCTCTCTCTCTCTCAATGTATTCTCTCTCTCTCCATCTCAATGTATTCTCTATCTCTCTCCATCTCAATGTATTTTCTCTCTCTCTCTCCATCTCAATGTATTCTATCTCTCTCTCTCTGTATTCTCTATCTCAATGTATTCTCTCTCTCTCTTCATCTTAATGTATTCTCTCTCTCTCTCCATCTCAATGTATTCTCTCTCTCTCTCTCTCTCTCTCCATCCAATGTATTCTCTCTCTCTCTATCTCTCTCTCTCTCTCCCTCCATCTCAATGTATTATGTCTCTCTGTCTCTCTCTCTCTCTGTATGTATTCTCTCTCTCTCTCTCTCTCTCCATCTCAATGTATTCTGTCTCTTTCTCTCTCTCATTCTCTCTCTCTCTCTCTCTCTCTATGTATTCTCTCTCTCTCTCTCTCTTTCTCTCTCTCTCTCCATCTCAATGTGTTCTGTCTCTTTCTCTCTCTCAATGTATTCTCTTTCTAGCTCAATGTATTCTCTTTCTCTCTCTATCTCAATGTATTCTCTCTCTCTCTGACATGGGAAACACATGTTAACATTGCCAAAGCAAGTTAAATAAAAAATATTACAAAAATATTACACACACAAGTTCCAAAAGAAAAAAGACATTTCAAATGTCATATTATGTCTATATACAGTGTTGTAGAGATCTCTCTCTCTCTCTCTCTCTCTCTCTCATTTAGTAGCTCAGCCTCTAATAATACTCTCGTCAGGGTTGGCAGGCAACAATACAGTGATGGAAGGCAAGGGCTGGAGGGATGGAGGGTGGCGTGGGTGCAGTGCCCCATTAGGGAGTGCCAGCACTGGTTCAGTGAGTGCGGCGGAGAGGCTTTTAAATGAGGCCTGCAACAGCTGCCACGGCAGGCAGATGGAGGGAGACAGACATATGGGGGGCAGTGTTGTGATCACGTACGAAGTCAGGGCCCGCGATTACACCTCGCCCGCCAGTCAAATGAGTGTGCAGGTAATGGAGAGAGAAGCACTCTTTCTGGGGATGTCAAAACGAGCGGAGCTGGGAGGATCGGTGCCCTTTGCTGTGGTGCGTGAAAGAACATGGTGCGTTACCATTAATAACCACTGTGTATACGTTCCTGTTGGGAGACATTAATAGAGGACCGCAGTCTCCATGGTGATTCCCTCTGTCAGCCATGCCCTTGCCACGGTTCATCGTAACCCCTAATACAAGCTTGTCTTTTTTTATTTTACGGACCCCTTTTCCCACCGTACTGATAGGTATATCAAGCAGACTGGCATTCTAACTAGTGTCAGGGGTGATTGCTGAGTGGCTCCCACCACAAAGAAGTTAATAAGCGTATCCCTAAGACACTTCACATCTGAGGAGCAGGGGCTGAGCCCAAACATAGGCCGTGCTGATTGCCTCTTTGCAATAAACATGAAGGACCGCTAAGAATACAGAAGGAGCTGGGGCTTCAAATGGTTGTCCTACCTTTGGCTTTGCGAACTCTGACCTGACACCTGCACCAATTTTAGAGAACATGAACTTCAAAGAATACTTTGATGATGAAGAGGGTTATTGGTGAGATCTGAGCCCCAGTGGCTTTTCATTCCAGATTAGCTGCCCGGAATTGAACTCAAACTAACAACAGGGATGCAGCACCTTGAAAAGGAAGAGATCCCGGTCTTGTGCAGTACAGAACGTGATCTGCCCTAAAATCACTGCTTTACGATAAGAGCCAAGGATAGAGAGGGGAACTGGGCTTCTCTTTTAGGTGAATATAATATACCCGCCTAGAATTAGCCATCATCTTCCCGAGCAGTAAAACATTTTTCTGCCACCTCCAAATATCTCCCCGCAGCAATAAATATGTCACCCAACAGAAAACATGACACACAATCGCCAAAATATAAATAAACCCATTTCTTATTCTATTGATTTTCCTAACCATTAGGGAGAGTAAATGGAGCGACCGTCATTGATGTTGATGTTCACGATATTGCATCAATAGTGTGTTCCGCTGAAACCACTGGAGTTAAGAAATAAGGCGAGTACAACAACAACAAAAACTAATTGAAGCTGCGAGAGAAACACCAACAAAAAAACTTGAACCAGTTCTGCCTCCTATTAATGTTATCAAGGAAAAGGGAAACTGAAGAATATGCTTTAAGGGGTAAGCATTCAGGAGCTGCCTCCACCACTGCTGCTGCTAATATATTGGAGACTGGGATTGATTTGGAATGTTAAAGGGAGACCTTGAGTTGCTGGAGCCTCCGCCCTTTCCTTCCGTCTGGTGGTGGAATTTGCAAGGCAAGGCAGGAGCGGCAATCTGAAGAGGCCCCGCTTAATCTAGGGCTAGGCCTGCTTTACAAGCCCAATCTGGTGCCACAGATCACAGATACCGGCGGCGAGTGTCAAAGCCGGCCCTATCGAGCGTCACAGAACACATCTTTTGGGCCGTGCAGTGTGTAATGATAGCTTTAAACCCTGCAGTATTAGGAGATGCTCCCATTTCCCCGGATCTGTGGAGGATTGGAGCGGAGGGGAGGGGAGAAGAGGGGGGCTGGAGACACTGAAGCCCCGTTGGCTGTCTGTCAGTCCCCCCCTGGCTGCCGTCATCTTGTGTGTCTAGCACGGTCCTCCTGTTATTTTACAAATCTATTCCTGGCTTCCTCCCTGTACAATCTGAATGATTAATCTGGAGAAATAGGATCCTTGCACGGCAGTGAAACAGGATTTTATTGGTACCTCTGATTCCATTATAAGAGAGTAAACAAAGTGCTGGCCTGCCATGATTATTCTGCCCCTCCCCTTCCTCCTCCTCCTCCGTTCCCCTTTCTCAGGGCTATTCAGCCCAACAGCATGTGGGGCTATCTGAACACACAGGACAGTGTATGGCCTTGCTTGTGGTGTGTGTGTGTGTCCGTGTGTGTCCGTGTGTGTGTGTGTGTGTGTGTGTGTGTGTGTGTGTGTGTGTGTGTGTGTGTGTGTGTGTGTGTGTGTATCAATGTAATAATGTTCCTTCTTTCTTTATCGTACAGGATGACAGCAAATTACCCATTTCTTTCCTTATCACATGAAGCAGCAAAATACACACGCCGAGCTCAAATGAAGAATAAAAGCTATAACTTTGTGTTTTTCTCTGTGTAAGATTAGCATGACCTACTGTAGCAAGGAAACAAAAGAAACCAAATCTAAATCCTGACGCCATATCTTCCTGTGGCAAGAAATCCCTGTCTCACTCACTCATGTGTCGAGCTGCCCGGCTCTTATCTGAATGACATTAATGAAATATGAAAGGGGAATAATCACAGATCACAATATTTTATCCTTGGTACAGATATATATATATATATATATATATACACACACACCACACCACACCAGTCAAAAGTTTTAGAACACCTACTCATTCAAGGGTTTTTCTTTATTTGTACTATTTTCTACATTGTAGAATAATAGTGAAGACATCAAAACTATGAAATAACACATATGGAATCATGTAGAAACAAAAAAAAGTGTTAAACAAATCAAAATATATTTTATATTTGAGATTCTTCAAAGTAGCCACCATTTGCCTTGATGACAGCTTTGCACACTCTTGGCATTCTCTCAACCAGCTTCACGAGGTAGTCACCTGGAATGCATTTAAATTAACAGGTGTGCCTTGTTAAAAGTTCATTTGTGTAATTTATTTCCTTCTTAATGCATTTGAGCCAATCAGTTGTGTTGTGACAAGGTAAGGGTGGTATACAAAAGATAGCCCTATTTGGTAAAAGACCGAGTCCATGTTATGGCAAGAGCAGCTAGAATAAGCATTACTTTAAGACATGAAGGTCAGTCAATCCAGAATATTTCAAGAACTTTGAACATTTCTTCAAGTGCAGTTGCAAAAACCAACAACCAGGTATGATGAAAGTGGATCTCATGAGGACCACCACAGGAAAGGAAGACCCAGAGTTACCTCTGCTGCAGAGGATAAGTTCATTAGAGTTAACCTCTTGAAACTCCCCATCCCGGATCCATGATCGTGACTAAAGCCTCAGGCTCATTAGCATAACGCAACGTTAACGATTTCTGAAAATCGCAAATAAAATGAAAATAATGCGCCTGCTCTCAAGCTTAGCCTTTTCTTAACAACACTGTCATCTCAGATTTTCAAAATATGCTTTTGAACCATAGCAATTGACTAATTTGTGTAAGAGTATGCTAAGCTAGCTTAGCATTTTGAATAGCATTTAGCATGCAACATTTTCACAAAAACCAGATAACCAAATAAATAAAATCATTTACCTTTGAAGAGCTTCGGATGTTTTCAATGAGGAGACTCTCAGTTACATACCAAATGCGCAGTTTTTCCTGAAAGCGTCTGTGTGTAGGAGAAATCGCTCCGTTTTTTACATCACATTTGGCTACCGAAACGAACCGAAAATTCAGTCACCTACAACGTCAAACTTTTTCCGAATTAACTCCATAATATCGACCGAAACATGGCAAACGTTGTTTGGAATCAATCCTCAAGGTGTTTTTTCACATATCTCTTCATTGATATATCGTTCGTGAAGCCTGCATTCTTCTCTGAATTCTGTGGAAAAATACTTGCAGCTGACTTTTGCGCACCAATTTCGGCGCAGGACACCGGGCGGACACCTGGTAAATGTGGTCTCTTATGGTCAATCTTCCAATGATATGCCTACAAATACGTCACAATGCTGCAGACACCTTGGGGAAACGACAGAAAGGGCAGACTTACTCCTCTCGCATTCACAGCCATATAAGGAGACAATGGAAAACAGAGCCTCAAAAATCCTGCTCATTTCCTGGATGCCGTCTCATCTTGGTTTTGCCTGAAGCTCACGTTCAGGGCAACAGAAAATATCTTTGCAGTTCTGGAAACGTCAGAGTGTTTTCTTTCCACAGCTAACAATTATATGCATAGTCGAGCATCTTTTTGTGACAAAATATCTTGTTTAAAACAGGAACGTTTTTCATCCAAAAATGAAATTGCGCCCCTAGAGTTTCAAGAGGTTAACTGCACCTCAGATTGCAGCCCAAATAAATGCTTCACAGAGTTCAAGTAACAGACACATCTCAACATCAACTGTTCAGAGGAGACTGTGTGAATCAGGCCTTCATCGTCAAATTTCTGCAAAGAAACCACTACTAAAGGACACCAATAAAAAGAATGGACTTGCTTGGGCCAAGAAACACAAGTAATGGACATTAGACTGGTGAAAATCTGTCCTTTGGTTTGATGAGTCCAAATTTGAGATTTTTGGTTCCAACCGCTGTGGCAACCACAGAATTCTGCAGTGATACGCCATCCCATCTGGTGGGACTATCATTTGTTTTTCAACAGGACAATGTAACAGACACATCTCAACATCAGTCCTATGTAAGGGCTATTGTAAGGGCTTTTTGTCCAAGAATGAGAGTGATGGAGTGCTGCATCAGATGCCCTGTCCTCCACAATTGCCCGACCTCAACCCAGAGTGAAGGAAAAGCAGCCAACAAGTGCTCAGCACATGTGGGAACTCCTTCAAGACTGTTGGAAAAGCATTGCATGTGAAGCTGGTTGAGAGAATGCCAAGAGTGTGCAAAGCTGTCATCAAGGTAATGGGTGGATACTTAAGAATCTCAAATGTAAAATACAGTATATTTTGATTTGTTTAACACTTTTTTGGTTACTACATGATTCCATATGTGTTGTTTCATAGTTTGATTTCTTCACTATTATTCTACAATGTAGAAAATAGTACAATAAATAAAAACCCTGGAATGAGTAGGTGTGTCCAAACTTTTGACTGGTACTGTGTGTGTATATATATAGTTCCCCGAGTATTGGGATCCGGGGAACGCTCAGCTCTCCTCTCTCATCTGACATTAGGATTTAAACGCTACATTTCTCTCTCCTGGGCTGTATCCGCTAGCTTGGCTGCTGTGTGTCCGCTGGGCTGCAGCTAAAGGGTAAACGTAGCTCTGGGGAGGCACTTTACCTCCCCCACCAGACCCCAGGGCCACCATGTGACCCGGCAACCTGCACCTCTTCACTTCCCTGTCTCCATCCACTCTTAATGACCTCAGACAGCTATAACTAAACATTTCAAAGAAAAGTAGATCCTCCTCCCTGTGTGGAAAAATACTGTATCGGGTCGTTGGTGTACCATCACCATCTTTATATAACACTATTTATGACTATTTAAAACAACAGCGTATGAGCACTATTGTTAAAATTTACATTATGCTGAATTCTTTATTATTCGACGGCCGAAAGGCACACAGTAGAGTTCCGCATTAACCTCCACCTCCTGACTAATTGCCACACGAAGCCACCCATTTGCGTGTCTACCGGAGTTAAACCGCCCAACACGGTTGCGTGCGTTATTACCTAGCTGAAGGTAAGGTAACTGAGCTAAACGACTACCGCCCCGTAGCACTCACTTCCGTCATCATGAAGTGCTTTGAGAGACTAGTCAAGGACCATATCACCTCCACCCTACCTGACACCCTAGACCCACTCCAATTTGCTTACCGCCCAAATAGGTCCACAGACGATGCAATCTCAACCACACTGCACACTGCCCTAACCCATCTGGATAAGAGGAATACCTATGTGAGAATGCTGTTCATCGACTACAGCTCGGCATTCAACACCATAGTACCCTCCAAGCTCGTCATCAAGTTCGAGACCCTGGGTCTCGACCCCACCCTGTGCAACTGGGTACTGGACTTCCTGACGGGCCGCCCCCAGGTGGTGAGGGTAGGTAACAACATCTCCTCCCCACTGATCCTCAACACTGGGGCCCCACAAGGGTGCGTTCTGAGCCCTCTCCTGTACTCCCTGTTCACCCACGACTGCGTGGCCACGCACGACTCCAACTCAAATATCAAGTTCGCAGACGACACAACAGTGGTAGGCTTGATTACCAACAATGACGAGATGGCCTACAGGGAGGAGGTGAGGGCCCTCGGAGTGTGGTGTCAGGAAAATAACCTCACACTCAACGTCAACAAAACTAAGGAGATGATTGTGGACTTCAGGAAACAGCAGAGGGAACACCCCCTATCCACATCAATGGAACAGTAGTGGAGAGAGTAGGAAGTTTTAAGTTCCTCGGCATACACATCACAGACAAACTGAATTGGTCCACTCACACAGACAGCATCGTGAAGAAGGCGCAGCAGCGCCTCTTCAACCTCAGGAGGCTGAAGAAATTCGGCATGTCACCAAAGCACTCACAAACTTCTACAGATGCACAATCGAGAGCATCCTGGCGGCTGTATCACCGCCTGGTACGGCAACTGCTCCGCCCTCAACCGTAAGGCTCTCCAGAGGGTAGTGAGGTCTGCACAATGCATCACCGTGGGCAAACTACCTGCCCTCCAGGACACCTACACCACCCGATGTTACAGGAAGGCCATAAAGATCATCAAGGACATCAACCACCCGAGCCACTGCCTGTTCACCCCTGCCATCATCCAGAAGGCGAGGTCAGTACAGGTGCATCAAAGCTGGGACCGAGAGACTGAAAAACAGCTTCTATCTCAAGGCCATCAGACTGTTAAACAGCCACCACTAACATTGAGTGGCTGCTGCCAACACACTGACACTGACTCAACTCCAGCCACTTTAATAATGGGAATTGATGGGAAATGATGTAAATATATCACTAGCCACTTTAAACAATGCTACCTTATATAATGTTACTTACCCTACATTGTTCATCTCATATGCATACGTATATACTGTACTCTATATCATCGACTGCATCCTTATGTAATACATGTATCACTAGCCACTTTAACTATGCCACTTTGTTTACATACTCATCTCATATGTATATACTGTACTCGATACCATCTACTGTATCTTGCCTATGCTGCTCTGTACCATCACTCATTCATATATCCTTATGTACATATTCTTTATCCCCTTACACTGTGTATAAGAGTAGTTTAGGAATTGTTAGTGAGATTACATGTTGGTTATTACTGCATTGTCGGAACTAGAAGCACAAGCATTTCGCTACACTCGCATTAACATCTGCTAACCATGTGTATGTGACAAATAAAATTTGATTTGATTTGATTTGAAAGTCTGTGTCTGTGCCGAACTTGCGCTGACAGGACAGGCTGAGTGGCATTTTTTCAGAGTGTGGTGTAGTGTAGGGTGGTGTGGTGTAGCCATGTGGTGGTGGGGGCCTCTCCTGGCCTGGTGACGTGTTGGGAGGCAGGGTCTGGAGCTACCAGCTGGATCGGGGTGCCAGCCAGCCTCATGACTAGCCAACTGCTCGAGCTCGTGCCAACCTGAAACTGGCACACACATGGCACACGCATGTAGCTGCACGCACGCTAGTACACTCACACAGGCATGCACACACACGCATCCTCTTACATGCCTTGTGTTTACATGCGGAGTGGGCTGTGTGAACCCATGGAGCTTACAGAGATTCAATCATTTCAACTGACCTGCAGCCAGGATTTTGTCGAAATAGCTAGCTAGCTCAATAACAAAACTGACCAATAACCCTGAATACAATGTGGAGAAAAATCTTTATTTGTCGGGGGCTGGGACCAGACCCTGAAAATTATACATGACCAGATTTCTAGCTGTGGAGGGTTAGTATCGATTCTCTCTTGTTTTCTTTTGTTTGCTAGTGCATTGCCAGATTGTCAGAGTTATATTTTAGCTACAGTTGTGCTCTGCTCTGGTGAACATTTTCAGAACTGGTCTGTAAACACTGAGAAAAAGTCTGTCTCTCTATTTGCCTCCATATTGTTTTCTTATGGATCTTATTGGGATACTCAAGTACACTATATATACAAAGGTATGTGGACACCCCTTCAAATGATTGGATTCGGCTATTTCAACCACACACGTTGCTGAAAGGTGCATAAAATCGAGCACACACTTCACCACCTGGCAGTCCAACGGACGAAGAGAATGCTACCTGCCCGAATGCCTAGTGCCAACTGTAAAGTTTGGTGGAGGAGCAATAATGGTCTGGGGCTGTTTTACATGGTTCAGACTAGGCCCCTTAGTTCCAGTGAAGGGAAATCTTAATGATAAAGCACACAATTGCATTCTAGACCATTCTGTGCTTCCAACTTTGTGGCAACAGTTTGGGGAAGGTCCTTTCCTGTTTCAGCATGACAATGAGGTCTATACAGAAATGGTTTGTCGAGATCGGTGTGGAAGAACTTGACTGGCCTGCACAGAGTCGTAACCTCAACCCCATTGAACACCTTTGGGATGAATTGGAATGCCAACTGCAAGCCAGGCCTAATCACCCAACATCAGCGCCCGACCTCACTAATGCTCTGTGGCTGAATGGAAGCAAGTCCCCGCAGCAACGTTCCAACATCTAGCAGAAAGCCTTCTCAGAAGAGTGGAGGCTGTTTTAGCAGCCACGGGGGGACCAACTCCATGTCAATGTCCATTATTTTGGAATGAGATGTTCGACAAGCAGGTGTCCACATACTTTTGGTCACGTAGTGTGTATCATATATCAAAATAGAGACAACATTCAACAAAGGGTGATGTGCTAGTACACCACCAGTTTATTACATTGTCAAAGTTACACCAAAAAAAGGGTTGTCATTGAAAAGCAATCAAATTCTACTGAATTCATGTTCAACCTATAGAATGACTGTGCAAACCAGAAATATGTCGACTTGAATACATGTTTTGATTGCTCGGATTGTAGACAATGCAGCATGAAACAAAGTTATACACTTGGGTGTATACTGAGTAATTCAAGCTGTCCAGCTCTTACCATAAAGCATATAGGCTTGTTTCTCTAGTGGCATCTAAAGTGTATCTCTAAATGGTGTGAAAGTGCTGCAAGTCTGGTACAAATTAGATGTGTTAAATTGTGTACGCTGTACGCTGCTGGTCGAAGCCTCACTGGAGGCATTCTGCTTATCAGAACAGCACGACAACGTGGCTGGAATTATTAGTTCGCCTAACAATGGGACTGCACTCCGTCTCCATGGCCATTTCCCCGTTTTCCTCGTAGTCTCGGCGAATAGTCTAAAGGGTAAGCCTAACCAGGGGCTATGTGTGAGTGGATGGGAGGGAGCAAAACAAGAGCTTTGAAAGGAGTTTTTCATTTAAAACAAATTGGTTTGGAAGGAATCAAGCAGATATTTTCTCATCGTCAAACCCAAGGAGAGCGACGCTACCCCAGGGACAGGTTTGTGTTGTAAAATCTGATTACAAAGAAACGAACTGTAATCCGTTATGTTACCAGCAAAAATATTGTAATCAAGTTATAGACACTATTGAAACTAGATGATTACTTCTTGGATTACTTTTAAATTCAGGAAGGATATTTTGCAACAAAATACAAAACTTTCTGTTTTCTCAATGACATTCAATTCAGCATTGAAAAAAGGCACAAGTTGAAGTTTGTTCTGCCTGAGCGAGTCTGACCACAGAGACCTCTATGACGACACAGGGGAAAGTAATTCAAAAGTAACTGAAACTAATCTGATTACGTCACCGAGTTTGGCTAATCCAACAGTAAAATATTTTGGACAGGTAACTAGAAGGTGTAACGGATTACATTTAGAAAGTAACCAACCCAACCCTGCCCGGGGAGGGCTGTTGTTTATCACTGTCCTGCATACTGCCCCCTGTCTCTGAGAGGACCTTCCAGCAGGCGCTCCCTGGTGGGCCTATTAGAGTGGGCCTGGCATTCTGAGGGACTAAATTGGCTGGATGGGGTTTCACTGGGTTTAGCCACTATGCTGGCACAACGTCTGCTCTGCTGCTGCTGGCCAGGACCAGGTTCAGCCCCAACCCCAGCCTCCCTTCAAAGCCCAAAGAAAAGCTGTTGATGGCAGCAGCTGTTTCCCTGTGGGAACTGGGGAATTCAGGAGGCCTGGTCATTAGTGGGAGCCACTGTGCTGTGTGCTGGGGAGAGACCGTGTCAGGCGCAGACAGCTGTGAGCCCTCCATCAACCCACAGCCTTACTGCACAGCTCGGACTCTACCTCTCCTTCTCACACAGGAGAGAGGAGAGATAAAGGCACTGTCCCATGAGGCCTTGACAACACAGTCGGGCTGCTTTCTGAGAAGAAAACATTGTTTTACACGTTTCACCACATGCGCCATAGTATATTCATAAGCCATCAGTGAGGAATGGATGGAGGGAAGCACTCCATTTCCTGAGGAAAGGTGTGGAATATCCTACTTTAAATACCAGCCCAAGACCGGAATTGTAAAGTATTAGCAGAAATGTATCTTGTAGCCAGTAAATTAAACTAAATAAAAAAGACAGAGAGAAAAACAGACTCATTGTAAAACACCAAAATCAGCTCTCTGCATGAGAGGAATTTAAAACAATATGTTCCCAGCTATCGGCTGACCCACCACTCCCTGTGGTATCTAGCTCCAGCAAAATGACTCAACACTGGCATTTGCTTTGTTTCCATGCCACGCTAGTTATCGTCCTATCACATCAGCGTGATAACATCGGACATATTAGGAGTTGACCTTTGGTGCATGCTGGAACATTCTAGGTCTCTGTCGGGTTGAATGGACAGCATGCCCGCTCATTTATGAACATCTGGAGAGGTTGCTACCGCACCATAGAGCGAGGGAGGGCTGGCTGTGTGTGTGTGTGTGTGTGTGTGTGTGTGTGTGTGTGTGTGTGTGTGTGTGTGTGTGTGTGTGTGTGTGTGTGTGTGTGTGTGTGTGTGTGTGTGTGTGTGTGTGTGTGTGTGTGTGTACACTCGTCAAATGCAGCCAGCCCTGTGGCCCTGGCTACTGTAGCGGTATTCCTCCACAACGCACACAGGAAGTGATGCGTTATGCCACCAATGCTTTATGCTTGTTCATGCACTTTTCCCCCCTCTTCTCTTTGCATGCATTGTTAAATAGGACTGATGGAAGCACCCTGGCCATTATTCACTGCATGGCCTGGCTAATTTGTGTGCTCTTACAAGTACAAAGATGTCAAACAGGAGCTGTGCTTACCTTGGCTTCCCCCGAGACCATTAATCCTTAGGCTGGTGTTGTCTCTTCACAGCCTCACCTGGCTCCCAGCACTGCCAGGAAACTGCTGTTTGGGACCTTTTTTCTACATTTATTCTGTGTTCCAGTCAGGTCTCATCACTGCAGAAATGTGATTGTAACGGAAGAGCAGAAGACTTCGGCAGACTTTCTTTAGAGGGAGAGATGGGGGGTGCGGGGGGGGGGGGTGCATCTAAACCAGACAGGGAGAAGAAAGGAATAGAAGCATAGATTCATCACAGCGACCTTCAAAGAATATCTTTTTTCCCCTTTTTTTCCGAATGGCACACCCTGCAAATATAATATGTCCAGTGACTGCACTGAGTTGATCAATCAGGCTGAACAAAAAAAATGTCTGGACAAAGTTTGAGAAAATGCATATTTGAGAAAATAAATATTTGATCCTTAAACAGATTATCAAAAACAGGCAAATGGTACACACATTTGAAAGGTTTACTTTGATAGGAAAACAGCAGCACTTTGCCAAAAAATCCCATTGCAAACATTCAATTTCTTCAGAGCTTTTATCTATTTACCCAAGTGTTCCTGCAGCCTCCATATCTGTTCTCTACATTGATTTGAAAGGCCATGACCATTAAAAGGAATGGTTTGTTCATTAGAATGCCGAACACTTAACAGGACTGACAATTATTATAAGACAAATCTGATGCAGCTGCAATGGATAACTTTTTATATGACCTCGTGAATTGAAAGGTATGCATGATGCATCTAATTAGGATTCCACATCAAACAATTACATTGCTTATGAAAAATAAGGAAGATGCGTTCGCATGTAAGAGATCATCATGACAGGGGCACTTTCTAAGTGTAAGATGCTATTCTATTCATGCAGTGATACAGCAGGTCAACTGGATACAGTGCCTCAACTTCAACACACTGGCAGGTAGTGGTTAGAGCGTTGGGCCAGTAACCGAAAGGTTGCTAGATCAAATCCCCAAGCTGAGAAGGTAAAAAGCTGTCGTTCTGCCCCTGAACAAGGCAGTTAACCCACTGTTCCCCGGTAGGCCATCATTGTGAATAAGAATTTGTTCTTAATTTAACTAGTCAGTTATTTAAAAATCTTTTTTTTAAACAACAATCAATGCAAGAGGATGGACTCTACAGGCACTTAGGGCTGTGTTCAATTTCTATTGTGGAAGTATCGCGAAAGATCTGCGGTCAAATTGAAAAGTCATTTCCGATTGAGGCCACGTATGCAGTGTTTGCAATGAAGGCAGTCTCTGTGAACGTGGGAACATTGCCTCTACATTCCAATCGAGCTACACTTCTGCGATACGGATTGAATCCAGCCCTTACTAGTGCTGACTTCTCCGGCACTAGATGCAGTAACAAGGAGAGCGGTAGAAAGACCATTTAAAAAGGGCAACCTTAGTCAGTCGCTGTTCAACCAATACAGTACACACACTCTCAGCCTGTAATAGAAGGAACACACATCTTCATGGGAGGGTTGAGAGGGAGGTGGGTGGAGGTGGACTGTAGATTACCTTTGTAATTCCAGGAGCGAATGCAGCTGATAATGATCCGGGATGTTCTCAGGAAAGGTCAGCTGAAATTGCAACAAGCGTAATTAGTAGCTTATCAATAATGTATCCTGCAGGTTCAGTGGATGTGGAGAATGAATGCCAGGCAGAGAGAAGCACAGCACATACTTCTGCCATTTATTAACATGAAAACACATATATGATACACAGAGAAGCAGAGCAGCAGCCCAGGCATTATAATAAATATGTTGGTCCTCTTTAATAAACTAAGGATGAAGCCCAAATTGCACTCTATATAGTGCACTACTTTTGACTGGAGCCCTCTTGGCCCTGGTCAAAAGTAGTGCACTTTATTGGGAACAGGGTGCCATTTGGTATGGACCCTAAAGCTGTATAGTGTGAGTAGCAGGAAACTTCAAGACCCTGGCATTGAGCACAAAGTCAATTACTTTCGATCACATCATCAAAATTAGAGGCCGTACGATGGAAATATGAGTTAAGATATTTAGCATGAAATATGCACAAAATATTGGGATTTATGCAGTGTGGGATTCACTCTCAGGCAATCACTGGCTAATGATCTATTCCTGGAATTGAGCCTCCAAAGCACCTCTAAAAAGTTTAGACCTGCACTATATCATATGCCTCCTGTATGGCAGATCAGCCTCTGTTGAAACACAGGCAACAGGGTCTCATTACAATACTTACAAAATACCATTGTAATAATATGGCACTTATGCTGACATATACTACTGTGGCTTTTCCACATAGCTGTGTGGCACTACAGGCTGTATCTGTAGTAGTTAATGTACTACGCAGTAGCACGTGTTATTCTATAGGCTGTCATTCCACATGCAACCATGACTTGCATCGCCTGACAAGCATTAAGTCATTTGCCATGTCCATTTTTTAACTAGGCAAGTCAGTTAAGAACAAGTTTTTATTTTCAATGACGGCCTAGGAACAGTGGGTTAACTGCCTGTTCAGGGGCAGAACTACATATTTGTACCTTGTCAGCTCGGGGGTTTGAACTTGCAACCTTCTGGTTACTAGTCCAACGCTCTAAACACTAGGCTACCCTGCCGCCCATGGAGTTAAATAATTACTATTTGAACTATGGATGTTTGAATTGAATGAAAAGAAAAAAGTGTTAATTATTTACAGAAAATCACGTCTTAAGTGATTTTTCTATTCTCGAATGTATCTTTAGATGCACGAGAAAGATGTCAAATGGAGATGTGCATTTCTTATAGAATGAACGGACTGTTCATTACAACGGCGTATCTATTTTTCATGATTCAACAAAGATGGATCTATCGTCAGAGCGTACTCAACCTCATCACACAGAATGACATAGTTATTACGTGGGGTTGCATCACAAAGTCCTCACACAGGTTGGCCCTTGTGTGTAATAGGTTTCTGATCAACAGTCTTTCCATTTTTCTCATCATACTGCAAGTCTGCACGAAACCTGATAATGTACTGTATCATTTTTTTCTCCACTAAGTGCATGGTTTCTCTGAACGGTTTCAAATACGAGTATAAAACTGAAATATTAAAGCTCAAAAGGAAACTTGAGCATGTTGCATAATTCATTGGAAATGTTCCTCATCTAATACTTTCTCTCTAATAAGGACTTCTCACTAATAAGGATGGAGTCCGATATTTGCCAAAATAATAAACTAACTGTCTGCAGAGGAGGTGGAGTGTTCGAGATCAATCCAGCTTTCAGGGCTCATGAAGGGAAGGAGGGAGAACCTTGAGCATGTGAGATGAGGGGAGAGAAAGGGGGCCGGGGGACACTAGCATGGCTTCGTGTGGCCACAGGTTGAGGGAAGGTGGGGTGGCGGTGGGGGGGGGGGTCGGTGTGTGGTGTGTTTGATGTAATGATCCCAGGGCTTTGGCCTCAGCCTGTTGATAAGTTGTGACGCACACGGGAACAGGGAAACAGGGGAGCGGGATGAATGTGATTGGATTGCCGGCCGACCGCAGCCTTTCCCATCTGTCTCAGAGTCTGCCATCCCATCTCACAGGCGGCGGGAGGTAATTGGGTTCATTGTTCTCGCCACAGGATCTCCCGGATTGAAAGCTTCATTATCTGGATAACCATGAATGTAAATGAGGCACACTTATTCAGGCAGGGTAATGGGAAAAAATTGATCATTGCCACAACCCCCCCCCCCCCCACCATCACCCACCTTTCCCAAGCACTGGCCCCCCCCAACTCTCTCCCTCGCGCGCGTGCGGAAGCACTTCAAAAAAATAAAAAGTTAAAAAAGTAAGCAGGCACTCAAACCCCCCCTCCTATTGTCAGTGTTGAGAATGAGTGTTGGGGTGTTTTTAAACAGGGTCTTGTGTTTCAGTGTGGCTAGCTGTGTGTATAGGAAGTTGTACAGGCCTTCAGGGAAGACGGCGACTAAACTGTCATAGCTCTGCCTTACAGTACAGTACGTGACACTGCAGTGATGAGCTGCTAACCTCAGTGCGTATGTAAGCATATTCTGTTTGGGTAGATGCGGGTACGCCACTTCATCCTCTCTGTGTTGCAGTGGTCTTTCTTTCTCGGCTGCAGTGAGGAGTCAGTCAGTGGGCTTCCAGGACAACAATATGACTCATGTGCTGCTGTGGATTATTCATGTAGAACCATCGTGTTGGAGAGGTCATGCCTAGCTTGGGTAATTAGGTGGGGTTTGGGGAGCATTGAGAGAGCATTGTGAGATGCCTCCTGCTTCCTGACAGTGGGCTCAGTGTTGATGTGCCAGCAGGTTGGGCTCTGAGCCGGTCCAGCCATGCAACGGTTAAAAGGAGCTGCTTCTGAAAATAAACACGAGTACACAGCGGAGCAAGCCAATCTCAGATCCTCTGGCAAATCCATCAATTAGCTGCAGATGTGATCTGCATAGGAGATTACCGCAATTTAAGCATGTCGGGAAAACGGCCTAATCCGGTCCCTGATGGGCGCTCCAATTTTCAATTTGCTTTCCAACAGAGAGCATGGATGGGGAGAGGAGGAAGCACTGATATACTTAGAAGCACCTCATACCTCAAGATTCACGAGTCACTTTTTAATTTCAGAGAGTTTTATCAGAACGATTACAGCTTTAAAAATACGAAAGCCTACCCTCTTATGACCAACGCAAACAAACAAACTCCAACGGGACTAATAAAAGCAAAGGCCTAAGCAGAGTGTTGGTTGGTCACCGAGTTGGCGGGGAGCAGTGTGAGCTGTGGTGACATGCAGGGCCCATAGAGTCTGTCTCTGCCTGGGCTGTGGCGTCCCCATTGCCCATCGTCATCTCTGGCCTGTCAGATTGTGTTTACTCTCCTGAAGGACGTTTCGCCTCTAGAAGCCCGGGAATGAATGGAGAACTCATTTCTCCAACAGAGACGAGTCAATCACTCCACATTTCTCTTCTTGCACGATGACCTCTACCCAGCTGGCAGAACAATGGCACCCGGGAAAACCACAGATTAGTTTTACTTAAAGCAAGGACTCACCCATACTGTATGCTGCATGGCATGTCAATATTACTAAAACCATAATTAGGAAATTAGGAGAAGGAGACAGGGAAATATTTTTCTTTGAGGAGATATGTGAGTGCATGGTAAAAGATGATCTACACTGATCAAAAAATAAAACGCAACATTCAACAATTTCATTGATCAGTCAATTTAAATAAATTCATTAGGCCCTAATCTACGGATTTCATATGAATGGGAATATAGATATGCATCTGTTGGTCACAGATACCTTTAAAAGAAAGGTAGGGGCATGGATCAAAAAAACAGTAAGTATCTGGTGTGACCACCATTTGCCTCATGCAGAGCGGTACATCCCCTCTGCATAGAGTTGATCAGATTGTTGATTCTGGCATGTGGAATGTTGTCCCACTTCAATGGCTGTGCAAAGTTACTCTTTCGTACACGTCGATCCAGAACATCCCAAACATGCTCAACGGGTGACATGTCTGGTGGGAATACGGGCCATGGAAGAACTGGGACATTTTCAGCTTCCAGGAATTGTGTACAGATCCTTGTGACATGGGACCTTGCATTATCATGCTGAAACATGAGGTGATGGCAGCGGATGAATGGCACGACAACGGGCCTCAGGATCTCATCACAATATCTTTGTGCATTCAAATTGACCATTGATAAAATGCAACAGTGTTCGTTGTCCGTAGATTATGCCTGCCCATACCTTAATCCCACGACCACTACGGGGTACTTGCTCGGATATGACGCCAAACTGCAGTCAGGTCAAGACCTGGTGTGGATGACAAGAGCGCAGATGAGCTTCCCTGAGATGGTTTCTGACAGAAATTGCACAAAACCAGAAATTGTTTGGTTGTGCCATCCCACAGTTTAATCAGCAGTCCAGGTAGCTGGTCTCAGATGATCCCGCAGGTGAAGAAGCCGGATGTGAAGGTCCTGGGCTGGCGTGGTTACACGTGGTCTGCTGTTGTGATGCCGGTTGGACGTACTGCCAAACTCTCTAAAACGATGTTGGAGACGGCTTATGGTAGAGAAATTAACAGTCAACTCTCTGGCAACAGCTCTGGTGGCATTGCAATCTGTGGCATTGTGTTGTGTGACAAAACTGCACATTTTAGAATGGCCATTTAGTGTCCCCCGCACAAGGTGCACCTATGTAATGAACATGCTGTTTAATCAGCTTCTTGATATGCCACACCTGTCAGGTGGATGGATTGTCTTGGCAAAGGAAAAAAGCTCACTAACAGGGATATAATCAAATTTGTGCACAAAATTTGAGAGAAATAAGCTTTTTGTGTGTATGGAAAACTTTGGGGAACTTTTATTTCAATGAAACATGGGACCAAGACTCTACATGTTGCATTTATATTTTTGTTCAGTGTAGTATTTGCTACATAACTACAGAAGCATATACTGTGCTCTTTTATGGGAATGTTGGAAAGTAAGTTGTAGGTTTTCATGTCGTGACAATTCAACCGAAACCTTACATGATAAATGTGTTTGTTTGTTTGACATAAGAGAATAGATGTATAATTAACCTAGCTGGCTGCATAGTTAATGTCATGACTTGAGGTTGGCAGATGGCAGAAACAGTTAGGGATCTCATTAGACCAACCAAGCGGCCATGCTTCGTTGCGAAACCTTTCATTAAAGTTCCATGGCTGGATCACTATACCGCCCAATATTGGTCAAAGTCACGAGAGGGGAAAGAAGTGTTCAATGTTTGTCTCTGTGAGATGAAAGACAACTAGAACAAGATTAAATGAATGCATGAGTTTGATTTCAAGGCTAAATCAGGAGTAAGCCGGTGTGTGTGTGTGTGTTTGTGTGTGGGAGTAGGGTGTGTTTGTGAGAGTGTGATGAGTAAAGCATCCTTGCTGAGCATAGCGAACACGATTGTAATGGTCACAGAGCACATTTCGTACCATTTGCGTTGTAATTAGCAGATATTTGTTCGGCACAAATGCACGGAAAAGGTTTGAGAATATGAAATACATTTCCAGCCATGCAAGGGCATATCAACAGGCTGGGAGGTAGTGAGAAAGAGAGGGGGGAGAGCGTTTGGAGGTGGGTTGGTGGGGATTTATTTATTTGATTTGTATTATCTTTAATACACAAAAGCTAAAAGGGACCATAAACTAAACGGATGAGCAGCAAACTACAGTATGGCAGCCCCAAGTCAATATTCATGGTTTTATGGGTTTTTAAGAGAAATACAAATGAAATGTTATTTATGGTTAAAAGTACATGGCTAATCATAGCAAGCGCTCTTATTATAAATGATGTACTCTGAGGCTTCGGAGTGCCTGGTTGGCAGCGGTCTCAAGATAAGAAATAGGGCTAGTGCCATCACGTTGTGGTAATTATGAGTGTTGGCTTGGTTTCTTATCTCCCCTTGGTGTCCTCTTTTCAGTGACATCTTCATTCTGTTTCTCTTCTCTCCAGTCCCTTCCATTTCCTTGTGCTGCCTAGTCATGACGGGAGTTAGTTGTTGACTAGCTTCTGAAAACCCACTGCTTCTTTCATGCAGTATTTCTACACGTCAAGACCAGACGGAAACACTTTCTCTGAAACCTAAAGTGTATACTAGGAAAGCACTATCAAATGCAAGAGAAGAAGTTTGATCCATCAAAGCAAAAAAACATGCTTTGGCGCCTTTTGGCCCCAGCCAACTTGGATTCAGCTTAGTTGTTGTGAGCATCACTGATCGACACCTAAGGAAAGCAATCGGCAGGTCTATTATGCACAGTGATTTTTCTATGGTAACCTCTGGTGATGAGCGAGCATGAAGGGAGGTCAGAGTCCCAAAGGAGACAGATACACAGGGAGTCTCTCTCCGATCCAGAGTGGAGCGAGAGTAAGACAAACTATTTAAAAGGGAGTAGCTGCCTCAGAACCACTTTAGCCTTGGGCGCAAAATACTTGAAAATAAGCTCCCAGTCTCTTTGATGTGGTTCACCAAATCTAAACGAATTTCAAGTACTTCTGCCTTTGAGTCAAGGACAAGTCTAAACTGTCTCATGGAGGAATGGATGGATGGAGCATGGAGGTGGGTATGGGTTAAGTAAAATCAAGAAATGTGATATTACGGTAATAGAACCATCTGAGAGAAATATACGTCTGGTACTGGAACCAACTGGAGTAATCTGCGGTGGTGTTTTTCACATGGATATCATCACAGTGTCTTACGTACAAAGGTTTGTTACTGCTTCTCCACTGATGACTGAACACTAGTGTCACGCCCTGACCTTAGAGCTTTTTATGTCTCTATTTTGGTTTGGTCAGGGTGGGATTTGGGTGGGCATTCTATGTTCCTTTTTCTATGTTTTTGTATTTTTTTGTTTTGGCCGGGTATTGTTCTCAATCAGGGACAGCTGTCTAACGTTGTCTCTGATTGGGAACCATACTTTTTGTGGCTAGTTATTTTCTGTTTTGTGTTTCTGCACCTGACAGGACTGTTTCAGTTTTCGTTCATTCTCTCTGTTATTTTTGTTATTTAGTGTTCAGTTGAAATAAAAGTATGAACACTGCGCTTTGGTCCTCACCTTCTTCAACACACGATCGTTACCCACCACAAACGGACCAAGCAGCGTGGTAACGAGGAGCAGAGGGTTCAGGACTCCTGGACTTGGGAGGAGATATTGGACGGACAGGGACCCTGGAGATAGGCTGGGGAATATCGCCACCCTAAAGAAGAGCTAGAGGCAGCTAAAGCTGAGAGGCGGCGATATGAGGAAAGGTAGCGCAGCAGGCACGAGAGGCAGTCCCAAAAATGTTTTTGGGGAGGGGCACACGGGGAGATTGGCGGAGTCAGGCCATAGACCTGAGCCAACTCCCCGTGCTTACCGGAAGCAGCGTGGTACAGGTCAGGCACCGTGTTATGCGTTGAAGCGCACGGTGTCTCCAGTGCACGCTCATAGCCCGGAGCGCTATATGCCAGCCCCCCGCAGGTGCCAAGCGTGAGTGGGCATCCAGCCAGGGCGGACTGTGCCAGCTCAGCGCGTTTGGTCTCCTGTGCGCCATATCTGCCTAGGGTATCCTGCGCCGGCTCTGTGCACGGTGTCTCCGGGGCGCTGTGAGGGTTCAGTTCGCCCTATGCCTGCACTCCGCCTGTGCCGGGCGAAAGTGGGCATTGAGCCTAATGGAGAGGTGCGAGTGTTCAACACCAGATCTCCAGTGCTCCCTCACAGCCCGGTTCGACCTGTGCCTGCACTCTGGAGGAGCCGGGCTAAAGTGGGTATTCAGCCTGGAGGAGTGGTGCCAATGTTGCGCACCAGAGCTCCAGTGCTCCCCCACAGCCCTATTCATCCGGGGCCTCCTCCACGCACCGGGCCTCCTGTAGGTCTCCCCAGCCCTGTGGCAGCCCCACGCACCAGGCTGTCTCTGCGTCTCCTCCCTCCAGAGGCGCCCTTCAGTCCGGAGCTTCCAGAGGCGCCCTTCGGTCGGGAGCTTCCAGAGGTGCCCTTCGGTCCGGAGCTTCCAGAGGTGCCCTTCGGTCCGGAGCTTCCAGTGGCACCCTCCAGTCCAGAGCTTCCAGCTGCGCCCTCCAGTCCGGGGCTCTCTACGAGGGTCCCCAGTCCAGGGTCGGCGGCGAGGGTCCCTCACCAGAGCCGCCACCGCAGAGAAATGCCCACCCAGACCCTCCCCTATAGGTTCAGGTTTTGCGGCCGGAGTCCGCACCTTTGGGGGGGGGGGGGTACTGTCACTCCCTGACCTTAGAGCTTTTTATGTCTCTATTTTGGTTTGGTCAGGGTGTGATTTGGGTTGTTTTGGCCGGGTATGTTTCTCAATCAGGGACAGCTGTCTATCAATGTCTCTGATTGGGAACCATACTTAGGTAGCTTTTCCCCACAGGGTTTTTGTGGGTAGTTATTTTCTGTTTTGTGTTTCTGCACCTGACAGGACTGTTCCGGTTTTCGTTCATTCTCTCTGTTATTTTTATTGTTTAGTGTTCAGTTGAAATATAAGTATGAACACTGACCACGCTGAGCTTTGGTCCACACCTTCTTCAACAGACGATCGTGACAACTAGTATCTTCTGCCTTCTCTAAAAGAGACGCTGCATCGTCGGCACGTTTGGTCTGCTTAACAGGTCTAATGTGATGGAGGAAAAGTGTTCTGAAGCCAATTTGTGAGCGGTTTATAACATCTGCCTATTATGAGCAGAGTTATTTTCTTGCTTGTTTGGTGTGTTGTATGGGATATGTTGTGCATGGCAATCTGCTGTTGTTTCTGCTCTACAGTTATTTGTCACAGCAGATAAGAGCTCCAGCAGCCCAGCCACTCATTACACCTCTCAGCGCTGAAAGGCAGGAAATGACTAACCGTGGGGGAACCGCCACTAAAATGTGCATACTCAAGTGCTGGATGCAAGGCGTATCAGCACATGGAATGATAAGGGTCTGAGGCAGAAAAACAACTTCATTATCCAGGTTTGACTGAATCTATAAATCTTCAAATCTGGCCAGATTCTAGGAACAACATTTATATGTAGATAGATATCCGTCATGAAGAGTGGTACAGTAGAAAGCCTCTTCCCAGTATAGGCGGTGGACATGTGACAAGAGGAGAGGTTTGTGCAATCTCATACTGGCTGTGGATACGCTAGGAAGCCATACTGCTGAAAATCTTAAGGAGCTGAGTGGCACCACAATCTGAAAAGCCCACAATTTTGAAATAGGATGGTTACTAAACTGCTGTAACCGTGGCTTTTCAAGTCTCTGTGTGCTTCAAAAAGGAACTCCAAATGGAAATAAAAAATAACATTTCACAATCCCCCGGACCTTGAATGCTTTCTCTTTTTTTCTTCCAGAGAGACGGAGAAAAGTAAATTTGGAGACTTTCACGCTTCAAAAGTTCTTTGGCCTTTTCTGTTCTGTGACTAGCGTGTCACTACCCCCTCCCTCCGGCCCGCGCTCCATTTTCTTCCTCAGACACTTTGGAAGCAGAGGTCTCTTGACTTTGACCGCAGCACAGACAACAGATGGTTGAAAGCCTTGTTTGAAGATAAGTAGAGAGGAGCCATAATCCATATTTTGACAGGAACAGACAAGCTTAAGAGCAGGCTTCTTTCTGCTCCAGCATTCCAAAAGGCAGGTTGTTTGATGACTGCCCCTGGCCCTTTATAGATTTACACGTTAAGGTTAAAGGTCAGGCATTGCTAGTGGACACCTTGTCTGCTATCAAACAGTAGCATTTCTTACCCTTACTTTCCCTTTCACCATTTCTGATGTTGCTCATTATTTACCATACATTGACAGTATATGGTATAAAGTAGGCTATGTTCTGTAGTGTGTATAAATAGTATACACCAGTGTAAACTATATACTCGAGTGTAAACGTTGTTAGTAGTATGAATATGGAGTGAATGTGTTGGTATCCACATCAAAGCAGATGTACTGTAGCTGCCTCATGGCCGTTATTTTCTCTTCATCTCAACATATCAAATCAGTTTGAAGTGATAAGGATACATACGGGGCAGCACATGAAAGTGACGTGAGAAAAAAAAAAACAGGATAGAAATGAATAAATTAATTGATGGAACAGTGGATCAATGTTAGAGAGCGTAACTGCTGTCAAAAAATATCAGAACTCCTCTCAATAATTTAAAAAACGTGTACTTTTATCTGTTCCTTCTGGTGAAAAACATTGATGTTTCAGCCCTTGAGCACCGCCCTAGCAGCGCTTTGCCTCAACCCCGTAGGAAGTGCCCGTGTCTGGGTCTCCCCTCTGGTTCGCTGGCGCTGCGGGTGGGGAGGTGATGCTGTAGCAGGGCTAGAGGGTAGGGCCTTTGTCAGCCATGGAGACAGCCATCCTTCTCTCTCTCTCTCTCTCTCTCCTCTCTTCTGTCACTCCATCCCTTTGAACTCCAAAGTGGGAATGAGTAGTACTGTAGGGTCCCAGCTCCAATTCTCCCAGTCTCCTTTTCTAAGGCAATCTTACACAGTTCAGGCTCCTCCTATATTAAGTAACACTACTGATCAAGGGTTTAATTTACGCCTGAAGAGGATGTATGTGTCACGATCAGACGCGCCAGATTGGCGCCTCGACATCCCCGGTGATGGATAGGCGTTTGCCTTAAAAAACGGGCTGTCATGCCTGGATCCAGAATCCTTTACCCCTGGTTGCATTGATTTCCTCTAGTTACTGCAGGTCAGTGGAAGGAAATTGAATTGGAAATGGTAGGAAATAGGGGTCTATTATTTCTTTTCTGGTGGCATTTATTTTTCTCTCCCTTCGTCGCATTTCAACAGACAGCAGAGAAACTAATGGGAATAGCAGTTCCTGTCAAGACACACTTAAATGACTGACCTTGGCTTTTCCAATAACCTCGTCCTCCAATGCAAAAGGTTACATTCACCCCTGTGGTTTTAGAGCATATCGTTATGCATTTATGAAAGCCTCTTTACCCCCTCCTGTGATCATGGGGTGACTAGTACTTCTACAGAGAGAACCAACATTGGATCATATTTTGCTGGATATCTTGCAGAGGGAAATATTTGACATCAGGGATCGGTGTGAGGTATTAGTTTAATAGATGGGTGGGTGTGTGTGTGTGTGTGTGAAGGGCAGAAGGGTATGTGAGGGGCAGCTATGCATCCAGGACACAGCGTACATGTTTTTTTTGGCATGAAAGTTTCATGATAGGTTTTCCCCTGTCTTGTCTTTTGGTAGTATGGCATACACACACACACACACACACACACACACACACACACACACACACACACACACACACACACACACACACACACACACACACACACACACACACACACACACACACACACACACACACACGCACACACACATGTATATATATATATATATGATTGAGACCTGGATAAATGGCTGCCATAACTGCTTTAATATTTCCAATATGATCTTAAATGAATGACCTAGAATAATAGTTCTTAAAACTGGAAGTTGTAGAATTAATACACCATGAAAATGATGTGTTCTGAATCCAAGTCCTGATATGATTGTTGTTATTTTCTGGGATTAAACTGGCACATGTTTCCTCTACTCCCATGGGTTGCTGGATTAACCAGTAAAGCATTTTATGAGTTAATTACAACGCACAGAAATGCTTGTTCAGTGCTGAACAAATAAAAATAGCTTGTTTAAAAATATATATATATGTCAGGCCCAGTTCAGTTGTATTTTTTCATAAAGAAAATGTGTATACAATTTTTTCTAAAATATTCTTAACTGAATGTTTGAAATATGCATTGTTGTGTCTGAGAATTATTGTCAGCAGTCTAGGAATGTCACATTCATATTTTATTCAACACTGTGAGTCACACATAGAGGTCATCCTGACATAATTAATAAGGAATAGAAATTAAAGATGAGTTTTTTTTAGCTCAATTCTCTTTGTAATAAGCAATGAGGGTAAAATATTAATGTCTTCATAGCTTTTGAAATAATCTTCTTCAGAGCTAAAAATCTGCAGTGTCAAATGTGTACTATAAAATACAAACAAAAACACTTACACTAGGAAAACTATATTATTACAACCATCCAGCTGAGACTGTTTCCCATGACTACATGCTTCATTACTAGATAAAAACATGAATCCAACTGTGACATGGCTTCACTACTGCAGATTGTTGTTACCGGCACCCTTGTGAAGTACATATCCTCCTACTCTATTCTCGGTTTCTCATTGTCAAAGACACATTCGTTTTTACAGCATGTTGAGCAAGGCCGGGTACTGTAGTAACATAGCAACAGTAACTATGGGAATGGGACCCCACGGAGAGGTCAAAGCGAAGGCCTCAACTTGCCCTCTTTGTGCCAGGACTCATACAGTAGGCTACAAATAATCAAGCTGAAAACCTCTGTAATTGCAGTATGACGTACAAACGACAAATAGTTCTGCTCTTTTGGAGCAGTATTTAGCTTGACCAATGCAATACACTGATATGCTGATACTGTCTTTATGCCTTATGTAAGGCTGTTGGATCAAATAGATTCTGATGTGAAAAGGATAACCGATTCATTACAGTATGTAGAGATGGTCATTTGAAATGGATTATTACTAAGTGAAAGTCCCAATGTAGATTGGATTTGAGCCTTCAATTAAATAATAAAATGTTGGTTTTATGATACACTTCTCTAATGTTAAACTCAATGTTGCAATACACATACAGCGCCTTCAGAAAGTATTCATACCCTTTGACTTATTCCACATTTTGTTGTACTACACACAATACCCCATAATGACAAAGTGAAAACATGTTTTTAGACATTTTTGCAAATGTATTGAAAATGAAATAAATAAATATCTAATTTACACAAGTATTAATAACACCCCTAAGTTAATACATGTTAGATTCACCTATGGCAGCGATTACAGCTGTGAGTCTTTCTTGGTAAGTCTCGAAGAGCTTTCCACACCTGGATTGTACAATATTTGGCCATTATTCTTTTCTAAATTATTCAAGCTCTGTCAAATTGGTTGTTGATTATTGCTAGACAACCATTTTCAAGTATTGCTATAGATTTTCAAGCAGATTTAAAACTGTAATTCAGCCAAGCAGGAACTTTCACTGTCTTCTTGGTAAGCAACTCCAGTGTAGATTTGGGATAGTGTTTTAGGTTATTGTCCTGCTGAAAGGTGAATCTCCCGGTGTCTGGTAGAAAGCAGACTGAACCCGGTTTTCCTCTAGGATTTTGCCTGTGCTTAGCTCCATTACGTTTTTTTTTATCCTGAAAAACTCCCTAGTCCTTAATGATTACAAGTATACTCATAACATGATGCAGCCACCACAATGCTTGAAAATATGGAGAGTGGTACTCAGTAATGTGTTGTATTGGATTTGCCGAAAACATACAGTACCTTCAGAAAGTATTCACTGTAACACTCTGTATTCTGGACAAAAAGTACATTTCTTTGCCACATTTTTTTGTAGCATTATTTTATTTTAGTGCCTTGTTGCAAACAGGATGCATGTTTTGAAATATTTTGATTCTGTACAGGCTTCCTTCTTTTCACTGTCAATTAGGCAGTGGTCTAAAGTAATTAACAAAAAATACTTACGTTGTTTTTGGGGGTGTCTGTACTTTACTATTTATATTTTTGACATCTTTTACTTCACTACATTCCTTAAGAAAATAATGTACTTTTTACCTGACACCCAAAAGTACTCGTTACATTTTGAATGCTTAGCAAGACAGGAAAATGGTCCAATTCACACACTTATCAAGAGAATATCCCTGGTCATCCCTACTGCCTCTGATCTGAAGGACTCACTAAACACAAATGCTTAGTTCGGAAATGATGTCAGCACATTGTAGTGTACCCCTGGCTATCCATAAATTAACTAATTAAATTGTGCCGTCTGGTTTCCTTAATGTAAGCAATTTGAACTGATTTATACTTGTACTTTTACTACTTAAGTATATTTTTTGCAATTGCATTTACTTTTGATACTTAAGTATATTTAAAAACCAAATACTTTGACTTTTACTCATGTAGTATTTTACTGGGTAACTTCCACTTTTACTTGAGTCTTTTTCTATTAAGGTATCTTTACTTTTACTCAGGTATGACAATTGGGTACTTTTTCCACCACTGCAATTAGGTTAGTATTGTGGAGTAACTACAATGTTGTTGATCCTTCCTCAGCTTTCTCCCATCACAGCCATTAAACTCTGTAACGGTTTAAGTCACCATTGGCCTCATGGTGAAATCCCTCAGTGTTTTTCCCTCTCCGGCAACTGAGTTAGGAAGGACTTCTGTATCTTTGTAGTGACTTCGTATATTGATACACCATCTGAAGTTGAATTAATAACTCAAAGGGTTATTCAATGTCTGCTTTTTTTTACCCATCGACCAATAGGTGCCATTCTTTGAATTCACTGCTCACTGAGGGACCTTACATATTATTGTATGTGTGGGGTAGAGAGATGAGGTAGTTATTAAAAAATCATGTTAAACACTATTATTGCACACAAAGTTAGTCCATGCAACTTATTATGTGACTTGTTAAGCAAACGCTTATTCCTGAACTTATTTTGGATTGCAAAGGAGTTGAATACTTATTGACTCAAAACATTTCAGCATTTCATTTTAAATTTGTAAAAAAAAACTACAAAAAACCTAATTCCACTTTGACATTATGGGGTATTGTGTGTAGGCCAGTGACAAAACATCTCAAGTTAATCCATTTTAAATTTTGGCTGTAACAGAACAAAATGTGGAAAAAGTCAAGGGTTTTGAATACTGTCTGAAGACACTGAATCTCTTTGCACTGAAGTGATGCATGAAAAGAAACACTGAAAAGAGAAGGTCGGCACACTGTATATTGGCCCACATCGACACCTGTGGGCATTTAAACATTTTCACACTAGCTACTGTCACAAGAAGCAGTAGTGGCGATACGATGCTCAACAGCAAGCCTGTTGTCACATATTCCTCATATGCTGTACTGTATATACACTCCGTCCATACACTCTGTACACTCCAGTTTCTCACACACACACACACACACACACACACACACACACACACACACTTTTCTCTTGCTCTCTTCCCACTTCCCCTCCTCTCCTCTCTCTACCCCTCACCATATCCTTTCCGCTCCCTCCCCCACCTATACCCACCATCTCCCTCCCTATGTGTATTTGATAGAAGGCTGGAGTCTCCACAATGCCAGCTCTCCAGGGACCCTCAATTGAAAAGTGTGTACAATAACTAATGAGCAACCGAGCGACTGCCCTTTTGAAATGATGAATTGACTAAACTCATTTCAGATAATCCTTCACATTACTGAGCCACACTGCCACCACCAATGGATATTTGAAATACAGACATTTCAATACAGTCCCCAACCTTGTGAAAGAGGTGGCATGGTGAATAACCGCTGACAGTGCTCTGTGGAAGATTACAAGTATTTTCTACTGCTCTTCTTGAGCATGTCCACACACACACACACACACACACACACACACACACACACACACACACACACACACACACACACACACACACACACACACACACACACACACACACACACACACACACACACACACACACACACAGGGTATGCCCCAGCATGCACAAACACACAAACAGTGATGGATTCATTTGAAAAAGGCCAGGGTTAAGTCTGCTGGGCATGGGCTCATAAAAGTTCATACTTCTAAGAGGTTTACATTTTTTTTAATCCTACTTCTGTGTTGATGCATAACATTTCCCCTCCAAAGCTGCATAATGTGTTCCGTCAACACTGTCCTCTGCTGTAGATTACGGTGTCAGGCTGTTGTGGAAGTGGAAAAGGACAGCTTGTTGTTGTCTGTAATATGAAAACTCAGCTTGACGTCGCTGAACCAAAAGCACAGAGGGAGCGGACAAAAACAACCAGGATAGAACAGAGCCGAAGCCCAGGTGTCTGTCTGTCAGATACTGCGTTGGCAGACAAAGTCAAAGCTAAATCCTAAATCACCTGAAACGTTTGCTGAGCGAGTTGCTACACTAAACAGGGAAAGTTCAGCCTTCTAATGAATCCAGTCTACTGCAGGTGTCTAATTACTAGAGTTTCATTATCATTACATCATCTTTACAGTATGATTAAGGAGCAGGCCTCCAGGTCTGGGAGAGAATGGAGCAGAATATCAGCTCTTTGATTAACTCCACAGCCCAACTATAGAGATACCCTACAGGTTCTCTCAATCAATCAACCAAACTTAATATATTCATCAGGCCAGCTTTTCCCGTCATTCTAAGATGAAACCCCTCTAATTAGGAAGTGGTAGAGGAGAGAGTGAGATGTGTAAAGTATTATCCTGGATTGGAGGGAAAATCGAGAGAGGCTTCACAGCGGAGAGAAGAGAGGAAGAAGGGAAAGGGGGGGGGGCTGTTGTCAGAAAATGTCAGTCAGCGATGCAGGAAAGACAGCGGGAGAGGATCTGTGGGAGCTTCCTGTTAGACAACCGTGTGGAGGTCCCCTCTTCCATGCATTTTTCATCACATGGTGGCTTTGTTATACTATTTAGCTTTTCAAGTTCCTTATGGTGGGTGCTGACATGACACTTCTCTCTCTTCTCCCTCGCATACAAAGCCCACTGGGGCCCAGAGTACTGGAGCAGGTCTGGGTGCGTTCAGGGTGTCGCGCACGCTCGCTCGCCTCACACCACCAATTCCCATATGCCTGGGCCAAGAGAGTGCACAGAAGATGCAATTTAGTTCAGTCTTGGCACCAAATGGCGGAGAGAAGCTGGAGAGGATGGGCTGGCTTAGTTCTTCTGAGCTGAGATTCAAATCTCATTTTGTTTTGGCCCTGAGAGACTGACTGGGTGAGATCACTGGATCCAAAAGATCAGGGAGAATGAAAATGCTTGTCGTTCATCGGCGTTACAGCAAATTCAAAGTGACCAACAAAGTGAATGGAAATGACTGAATGGTTTGTGGTTATGATTAACCTGACAGACACACAATCATACGATGTTATATTGAGACAAATACGGCAAATTTGGTTGACATATTCTGCATGTACAGTCGTACTTGAGACAGTTCTATATACATGGTTAAGTGGTTGTGTCGACAGCATACTAAATGCTTCACACACAGGTCGGTATCTGTGCACACGTGAACACTAGAGGACGGTCTGTTATGACAACCAACCCAATGTAATCAAACCAATACAGGGGGTAGAATAGCATGGCTGAAACGGCAGTGACAGCCGATGAACAATTCCACCCGTCCCTTTTGATATTTTTGCTCGATGTATAGATAGTTATTTCATTAGATATTGAGCAAAACATCCTGGAAATGAAAACAAATGGGGCTGTCAAGACAGTGTTCGGGGGGGGAGCAGGGGAGTGGAGAGGAAGGATGTGCAGGCCATCCCTCTGCCTCTCCCTCAAATCCATGTTTAATAGGGGGGGGGGTGGGTGCTGTGGAGCAGCCAGTTTCCCCTTCATAATCGTAGTAGTGAGAGGCCTTGGCATGGGAGTTAGCAGTGTAGCATTCAGGATCAAACACTTGATGTACGGTAAAAATTGGTTTTATTGTGAACAAGACCTGTGATCTTGTTCAATGTTAAATGTCATTACAGTGTAGGTCTTGTTCTGTTGTTATTCATGTAGTTGACTGGAACGTATTAGCGAGATTAGCTAGCCCGGTTTAGCTCCTGATGGGTGCTGAGTGACCTTGCAGCCTAATTGAAGTCTACATCACCCATACGTGTGTGGAGAGAGCAGCTTGGCTGTCAAAGTGAATGACAGGGCTGCGCTCCCTGCCGCAGTCACATTAACACCGCCGAGGAGTTGCATACGAAGCAACAGCACGTCCAGAGACGTGAAAACTTCCAGCTGTATCACATTGTTTCGTAACGCTCCTATGGAATCAATTCCAGTTAATGTGCAATCGCAAAAAGATCTGGATGATATGCTTTAAGGCTTATGTATTTATTTATACATTTGTAGCTTTACCTTATACAGCTATTTGTGCTCTCCTAACTGTTAACACAGCAGTTTTGGAGAGTAAAGGTACAGTAGGATACAGCCAGCCAGGCAGCAGGCATGCTAACTCACCCTCCCTGAGATTACTGAATGAATATGGATTAGGGAATACATCCTAAAAGGGAGCTGATGTATAGCGTATATGTCATATCTAAATCCACCTTCGCCAAGGTCTCCATGGGGCTCTGGGGTTACGGTCGCTGAACCCTGCCTGCCCACCGTACTCCCACACAGGGTGGGTATGGTTGACATGCCGGGTGGCCTATAAGCTTCTTTCATCCATTGCCAGCAAAGTCATCTGCCAGCTCAGTCCTCTCCTCTCCCACACAAAGCTGCACAGAGATATAACTTATTCTCGTACATCCTCACTTCTCTGCCATGGCCCCGCTCTATCTGCTCAGCTTGCTCCTTTTCATTTTTCTTCCTTTGTCTCTCCCTATCTTTCTCATTATCTCTCGACTTGTCTGTATTTCGCTCCCTGTCTTGGATCATAGAGCCTTTGTACCAAAGTCTGTGTATGTCTTGGTTTAATGCGGTTGCCTGAGGTGAGAGGAGCAGCTCGCTCCCAGACGAGATAGGGCTGGGTTTTGTCTTCCCCTTTAATGCAGATAGGGAGGGAAGGAAATCACATGTATAATGCCTGTTTGCTTTGGCTCTTTAATGAAGTTTGTTGTCTCTTGCTGTTGTCAATTTAGTCCTTCTTGGTAGAAAAAAAAAAGTTATTTGCTCGGGGGAAACCACTGCATGAAGGTAAGTCATCAGAGAGATCCAGAGAAAGGAAGAGAGAGTAAAGAAAAGAGAGAACAAGCAGGTTCAGAAGGAGTAGAAGGTGAGAGTGAGAGATTGGGGTGTGGGGAGGGAGGGAGGGAGGGAGGGAGGGGGAGGGAGGGGGAGGGAGGGAGGGAGGGAGGGAGGGAGGGAGGGAGGGAGGGAGGGAGGGAGGGAGGGAGGGAGGGAGGGAGGGAGTGTTGGTGGTTGGTGGTAGAGAGGGAGTATCCAGCATTACTCTCAACAATCACTGTCAGTTGACCGATGAGAAAAGAATGAAGAAACAGCCTGGAACCGTGTTAAATACTGCCAAACGCAGGGCCTGATACTGTACACCATTGTTTTGCCTGGATGTAATAGAAAAAAGGGGGAAAAATCCATATCATAACTGATGCCAGAAAGCCCTTCCAATGGCATTATGAAGGCAGACAATATAAATAGCACTGCAATATTGTAAATGTTTATATACAGTACCTATTGACGTAGCACAGCAGGTCCAGGATTCATGAGCACCGCCGTAATACGTTGAAGCCAACACAAGACACTGAGTAATATTTCACGTTTGTTATCATATTGAGTGTACATTTGCTCAGACGTATATGGTGGAGATAAAATATTTTAAGCAATTTCTCGTTTTATTATTTTCCTCCCTGACTGCAATTTGAGGTGCGGGCGGGCGGGGGGACGTGGGTAGGCTGGGCTCTAACACACAGGCACCCCAGAGGTTTTATATGGCGCACTCAGGCAGGCTGGAAGCCGTGGCTGGCTAGTAATTGTATGCTCAAGGCTCCCAGCCGAACCATCCAGTCTCAGTGCTGAATCCCCCAGCAGCACATTACAGCCATTTGATCCAGTTGATAAATCAACTCAGTGGAGGGCTGAGGAGAGACCACTAGATAACATACATCAGCTCCTGTCTCTACTAGCAGCACAGAAACAATATCTGATCACTGTTCTAATCGCCCGTCTGTAATCCAACTGCAAAATGGGGAAATATGCTGTATTAGGCTCAAAGCCTGTCCCCCTGTGTGATTTATGCACTCGGTCTGATCTTTGCCTCTGCGGCAAAACACTGTATAGGGATGATGATGGTGCCACAGTTACCACAGCCTCCCACACTCACTGGAGTGTTTGTTTGGAGAAAGGTTTTGGGAGCCTCTCTTCATGTTTGTGTGCGCGCGTGTGTGTGTGTGTGTCTGTGCGTGCATGCAACCCTGTGTGTGTGTGGTGGCGAGTGCGTGCGTGCGTGCGTGCACGCGCCTGTGTGTTTCCATGCGCCCGCCGATATGTGTGTAGGTGTAAATGGGTTAGGTGCGTTAAAGTGGTTGGGGACAGGGTTTTAGTTTGCTCAGTAAACGGGGCCAGTGTTAAAGCACTGAGGCCTAATCCTTCCCAGGGGACTGTTTAGTGAAGGATGTAGTGCAGCACAGTGCCGGGTGCTATCAAGGTCCTGCAAACACAGCCTCCCCATTTTATACTGATGGTTTATATAGATCCCACCTTGCCACACAACCAATCAGCAGCCTTGCCACTCTCATGGTGAAACTGTGACAAAACCAAGCTTGCGTCACCGCCCACCTCGTCTCCTTATAGTCCCAAATAAAAGGAAAGGAAGGATCACATTTGAATGTAATCTTCTTCAACAGTGCATGTGATTTAGATATTCAACGGAAATCACGGAAAGGTTTTGCGTAATATTATTTGTTCTCCGTTGAGATTATGTTTGTTAGGAACATCATAGAGAGGTTTGAAAGGTAGTAATTATGCAGTAGATTGGCCATAGTGTAAAAAGCTTCTTTCTTTTTTTAGAAGGTTCGGGTCATTGCCTCAAAAAGTCAACTTCAGATAAGTTCAACTGGAGCATTGCCAAATAAACAAATAACAGACACAACTTTTGAAAGACAAAGACTCCACAGAACTGGGTTAATGTAGAGAACAGTACACAAGAGTTCTCAGAAGTTGTTCCAGCACTGTGGCACAATATGTTGTCACCCTCCCACCCTTCCCTCACTACGTGACAAACACAACACAGAGGACATAAGAGAGAGTCATTATTCAGGATTTCATCTGGCAGTGTTCATTCAACACAGCAGTGGTGCCAAGACTGGGCCCAGACCCCCACTCTCCTCTGGTACCCCTGAACACCCAGGCAGCCAGGTAGGGAGGCAGAGGGGAACACAGGCCCAACCCAGAGAGGCCTAGCCTTCACAACAGCCCAGCCCGCCCGCCTGTCTCATTAATGCAACACAGCTCTAGATTCATATACATGTATGTAATACATTGGATTAAATACCACTGGCTAAGCACTATGCTCTCCTAGGGTTAATTAATTTCTTCGATTCCGTCTGTTTTTATGGTTGAACACATGCTGACACAGTTATTGTGTGGCATCCTCGCTGAACAACTATAATGGGCTGTGGAAGCAATGGTGTTTGGTATTCCAACCGCAAATGTTGTGATTCTCTATGGGTTGATGGGCGAGTGTGATAAAATACAGTGGAGCCTACAGTAACCCCCTCCCCTATCTCTTATCTGCTTCCCCAAATGAGAAAACCTGGATGGTTTCTTAGGGCCCACTTTCTGGCTGGATGGGATCTCATTTGGTTTAATATATTTATCCATTCATTATAGTTTCATTTTTATCGGGTGGCTAATATTGTTAATAATTTGTCCTTATCTGTGTGGCTGACAGGCAAATTTACACTCCAACTCAGCAGGCAGATAGAGGAATGACCCCCACTCCAACCCCCCACTCCCCTTCTCTCCTCTTCTACCTCCTCTCCTTCCACTCCTCCTCTCCCCCGCTTATCCTCTCCAAACTCCAATGAAACATGACTGACAGGCCACTGTATAAGTAGTTGTCATAGTAACCCACCCATCTCTCTGACGAGCTTTCTCCGTAACACATACAGTACTGTCTCTTCACTGTTTCTCTCTCAGCATCTCTCTCTCTCTCTCACACGCACACACACACACACACACACAAACACACACACAGACACACACACACAAAGTGGAAACACAGAGGAAGTGAACATGATTCAGTACCGCCCTCATTACAAACCTCTCTCTCTCTCTTTATTTCATCCATCCTGGCTTATCGAGGGCTGCAGGTTCTTATGCAAGCCAACATGGGCCTGGACATTTTTACCATACCCCTAGTGAGGACTTTCTCCTGGAGCTTGCAGCAGTGCCAAAACCCTGAAACTCATCCTATCACTATTCACTGGAAGTCTTCTTACCATTCCACTGTCAAAACCCCAAGCAGCTAGAGCCCTAGAAATGTAATCAGCAGACACACTGTAATACATCTCCAACATAGTAGATCTGACTGCAAAACCTCTAATGTATGCAAGATGGGAACCTTGAAACGTTCAATGGGAATATGCAGTATGCACAGCTACAAGAAAATCATAGTAATATACTGTGTATCTGAAGACTGGAGCATGATTAATGATTCATGGTTTTATCAGTGTTGCAAATAAGTCATTGGATTACAATTACAATGAATTGGGCGAGGAGATTAAATCATACTTTTCAGATAAACCAAATGTTAATTTGAATTTTGATTTCAAATTCATATGAAAACACACTTATTGATTATAAATCTCAGATGGGCCCAGTAACCTTCAGGATATAGAACCAGGCAGTACATTCCCCAATCATTATTCCATGCTTTAATTTCCAATGCAACAAACCGTTGCTTATCAGCTCAGGCCAGATTCAACACGATGGGTGTAACTTCCAGGGCGGAGTTGTGGGTGTTTAGGAGGAGCTGTCGCTGTAACACGTCGTGTGCCGCATCTCAATGACTAATTGGGGATTCTGTGAGATGCAAATGTAGATATTTTTGATCTCTCTCCTATTGATTATGCAGAGGTATAGGAACTGTGTTGGTGGATTATGTGTAAGAGCTGTATAGGTTTAGTGGTAGGTTACAGTATAAATGGGCTGCAGGTGAATCTGGTCTCCGCTGTGCTCATGGTCATGTGGACGACCAGTTAATTGGGTAAAAACAACAGCCTTAATAGTTATTTGTGGAGCGGCAGTAACCAGTAGCTGTGTGTTCCTGGCACCCCACTGTGAGACTGCACTAATCCACAAAGCTGCATTAACAGCCAGTCGATACAGTTCTTTTTTAAAGTCCTACGCACTGGGACATTTCATTTTACCCCCAAAATTCTCCCCAATTCCGTGATATCCAAATTGGTAGTTACGATCTTGTCTCATCGCTGCAACTCACCAGCACGCTCGGGAGAGGCGGAGGTCGAGACAAGCGTCCTCCGAAACATGACCCGCCAAGCCGCACTGCTTTTTAACACACTGCTCACTTAATGCCCGATGTCCACCGGATGTATAAGGTGTTTGGTTTTGCAAGGTGTCTAGGCCGCATTTTCCATACAAACGTGCTTCGCTTTTCAACTAGCTAAAAGCAGGCTAGTTGGGGTCTATGTGTGTACTTCCGTACTACCGCATGCTAAAGCTAGGCACAAGAACACACTACAGCCTAGTGCGGCACCCCCACATAGAGTTGCGGACTGCTCCACTGAAAATGAATGGCTTCCACCGAAATGCACTTAACACATCTGTTGGACATGTGGCTTAATCCGGAAGCCAGCCACACCCGTCTACTTGCAGGCGCATGGCCCACCACAAGGAGTCGCTAGAGCGCAATGAGTCAAGGAAAGCCACCCGGCCACACCCTCCCTTAACCCGGAACGGCACTGGGGCAATTATACGCCACCCTATCGGGCTCTCGGTGACGGCCAGCTGTGACACAGCCTGGGATTGAACCCCAGGCTGTAGTGGAGCCTCAGCACTGAGATGTAATGCCTTAGACCACTGTGCCACTCGGGAGGCCGGCTAGAGAGATTTTTAAACAGCAACATTATCACTGCCTCTTATTTAAAGATTTAACAACAGCATCTCAGAGAGCCTATCATTAATCAGGGCTTTCCCTAAAGTGGTGAATAATTTATAACTGTGACAGCGTGAGTGTGCACGTGTGTGTGTGTGTGTGTGTGTGTGTGTGTGTGTGTGTGATGTGCGTACATGTTGGTTCATAGCCTACTGTAGATAAACAAGATAATGTTCCTCGCTGTTTGTTGTAGCTAGATGAACAACAGCTCGAGTCCCAAGGTGCCGTTTTACTCCAGAGCATCATGGCTGGGAGAATAGGTCTGCCAGATGATGTATTTTCATGCGTTGTCAGGTTGTTTTTGAAGCCCACTCACTCAGGAGTAGAACATGCTCTCTCCATCTCTCAGCAGGACCTGAAGAACTTGTGCCAACTCTAAATGCACTGGCACTGGACTCATTCATATTCCATCACATTACTTATGCCAGTCTCTGAATCTCCACATGAGGACAATCCAGTGGAATGTGTGATGGAGTACAGTGAAAAGCTAAAAGCCCACAATAGGACTCCAATTGTCAGCGGGCCTTTTGTTGCCCTCTGTAAACCAACCAATGTTACACAAGGACCTTATCTGATATATAGGTCTGTTCCTGACGTGCTCTGAGTCCAATAAATATTATTCTAGTCAGCTCTAGGTGATTTCCCAGTGAGCAATTTATCAGCGATGGCACAGTTGCAATGTCGTATTTTAAGACGTGCCACAGGAGGTCTGTTCATGGCATAAACGGCATAGTGCGGAACATATGAAATTCATATAGGTCAGCTGCATACATTAATCCTGCCTTGTCACATCCCCATCATCCATAGAGGGTGGGTTGCTGTAAGAGTTATAGGCCTGGAAGTTATCAGGGCGCCATGGAGGAGAGGGGAAAGGCAAAGGTGTGTGTGTGTGTGTGTGTGTGTGTGTGTGTGTGTGTGTGTGTGTGTGTGTGTGTGTGTGTGTGTGTGTGTGTGTGTGTGTGTGTGTGTGTGTGTGTGTGAGAGCACTTGTGGATGTGTTGAGGGAGTGGGTGCATAGATTTGAATCCCCCCACAAACTCCCCCACCTCCAAATTCAAATTCCCCCCAAGCAAGGTGAAGGAGCGTCTTGGCCTTTTATTTTCCAGTTCAGGGCTTTCTCTTTTGCAGATAAATGCTCTCCAATCCACCATGACAGATGTCACATTGAATCGCTTCCATTTTGATACATACCCTCTGATCCTGCCACTAACAATAAAGAGTGCAGTACGACGGCCACTCCTCCCTCGACAGCACGCGCTCTGACACTGTTGATTATTTTAAAGGTGCGTCATTGGCCAGGCTGAGTGAGGGAGTCAGCCGGGGCCCTGGCTGTGGCAGAGACCGAGGCAGCTGATGCTGCAAGGGCCTTGGCTGGCTGCTGGAGGAACAATCTGGATATCAGTGGATCCTGCCTTGGTCAGGGAAGGCCACAGCACAACAACACACAGTCTGAGTCTGTCTCTCATGGCCAGAAAGGTCACCCTGACACACTGCATTACCACAGACTGGGAATGATGTTGAACTCCAAAGCCCAGAGTCTGGCTCTGGATTCCTCTTTTGTCTTTGTTTGCCTTTGTTACATAGGTGCACTAGAAGTTATAGAAAATCTGTAAAGGGGATGTTGGGAGTGGTGTTGCTGCCAGTTGGACTCAGTGAGCATAGCATTAATCATAGGAGCAGAATCTCAGTAAACACTGCATGTCAGGTCAAGGTAAAGACCAAGTCCCCCTGCATTTAAAAGGGCCTAAGGTTGATGTCTGCTCACCCATGGAAATCTAATTAGGATAATAATCCCCATAAATATCTGTCAGTTTAAGCTAGAGATGTTTTTGCATTGGATGCGTCTCAATCCACCGCATCCCCTTACTTCTGCATCTGCGGTGACAGGTGACAGGTGACAGGTGACAGAGTGGTGTTTCAGATCATTAGACGTTCCGAAAATCGGTCTTCTCACAAAATTAACGGTTTGACCTCTCTATGGAAAGATGAGACGCTCTTCTGAAGTCGGTACAGCCGATCTGCCAACCAATGTCCGAACACTGTAGCTACACACTAATATGACCCCTTTGTGCAAAGGTGAGACTCTCACTTCCGTCAGTTGTTTCGCTCTAGGATGCCCACAGGCCTCACAAGACTCGTCTGAAGGTCCCTGGTATCAGTTCAAATGAATTATGGAAGTATACAGTATATGGAGACTGTAGAGTGCCAGAAATAAGGGGTTAAATATATGCTAAAAATATAGAATTATATCTCTCAGATATAGGACAGACACTTCAGAGCAAACTTCCTTTTGACCATCTGTTGTTTCATGTAGTTAATCTGTTTATCAACGCATTTGTATGGGCTAATAACAGTAGGGCCCAAAAAATGCAATATCTAATACTTTTAAATTATTTTGGGGGGATACTTCAAGGGGTCTTAAAATTTTAAATCAAGTAACTAAATTATCCTTTCAAAAAAATGCCATATAGCTTAGACAGGGCTTAGATTCTTATGGGTTAACAGGACTCAATAGTACAATATACATATTGAAAAACCAGCATCATTCTCCTCAGCCTTCTCCGTGCTGGAGAGACGTGCCATTGTTCATTAAAGAGCTCTGGAATATTACTTCTTTGCCAATACACTCGATCAGCAGCAATTAAGTATTTGAGGCAGAGAAATATGGAGATTGAGAAACAAATAGCATGTATTCACTAATATTGTAAGTCAGCAGTATAGCAGGCAGAAGCAGGACATATAGAAGAACTGGCTGGAGCTCCTGGTGTATCTGAAGGACCAACTCTGTTTCATCAGCCTGCTGCTTCCTCTTTCCATTCCCCCAGGGTAGGGTCATGGCCGTTCTCTGACAGAACCCCAGGCCTACCCTGGGCCTAAATATGTGAGCAAACCCAATTATCGTCAAAATTAAAATGAGCAGACTTGGCACAGGAACAATACACTGTGACTCAACTCACAGAGCTAAATGGGGCAGACAAATACATTGCCCCATCTTCATTTGCCACTGAGCACAGTGAGCAGACCCTACATCGGGATAGCTAGGGTAATGACATTTTTCTTGTAATGCTCATTTAGACTGGTCACATTGAAAGGTCAGAGATTTAATGTAACCCTTAATTTGCTTATCTCTTTGTTCCAGAAGACAGGAAGCTGTTTGTGGGGATGCTAAACAAACAACAGACTGAGGAGGACGTGTACCGCCTCTTTGAGCCCTACGGAGTCATCGAGGAGTGCACCGTCCTAAGAGGTCCCGACGGAAACAGCAAAGGTAGGAACCAATTATATATAGTACCTCTGACATTTTCTAAGATTCTAGGTCACTGACTTTGACCCTTACGGTGTTTCAGCTGAGAAATCACATATTCATAACGGGCATGTTTCCTTTTAGTTTTTCAGTAGTGAAAAAACAATCAACGTAAATGGGTTTCTTTATAGGAGTCATCATGGCTTGTATTATTCATTCAGGTTATGGTAGGCCTGCAAGTGAAACATTCCCATAGATGTACAATCATTAGCCCTAACTGATGCACTGTATTCTAGGCCCCATGGTCTGCCCACCCATGGTCTGCCCACCCAGACACCAATACCTTCTGACATGCAGTAAACAGCAGTGGGAGCCCTGGTTCTTCATGTCTATATAGACATAGTCCGAGGCCAGTGTTTATGAAAACTGTTGTGGAATTATCTCCGAAGTAGAGGCCCTTTCATTCTGACTTGACAGTCATGCAGAAGTAAAGAGGGAATGGGGGCTGTCAAAACAATTGTGGTGTTCTTTACAAGAAGACAGGACATTAGGGCAGCTAGGGGACGTTTCATTTTGTCTCCGCTATACTCTGTTTGGGTTATGTGAATCGAGGCCCACATTGGCCTACAGCTGAATAACTCATAACGTCCGGAGTCATAAGTCAGATAATGCACTTCTTTACAAATACGATTGAATTTCCAGATGTTTATGGATACTGGTCTGTCAACTAACCCTTATAATGTACATATTCATTCATATATTGTCAGGTCTATTTTGTGTATATTGGCCAGAGGTCGATAGGAGTTGAGCTTTTGCTCAGGCCACACTTGAAGATCCAGTACTTCTCTAGTCATACCTCCTCTAGCTATACCTTCTCTAGTTATACCTTCTCCAGCTGCAGGTCCTGATCAAACCAGCATTAGTCCCTCAAACATGTTTGGCTTCTTTCGAGGAACTGTAGACTAATGCGTAATGACTTAAAACAATCTACATTTCACTGGGTCTGTATTTAATATGCACAGACCGGCATGTGGCGCTAAATAGCATGCTTTTCTGCTTCATCAGTGCAATCTGTACAAGAGCCTGCAGCTTGAGCAGCCTGGGGAGGAGCAGCCTGCTGTGCCTCCCTGAAATGTTTTGGCGTGCTTCTCTTCACAGTGTTTAATAAAGGCACCCTGCCTCTTTCTCCATCCCTGTTTGTGCGTGTGCGTGCGTGCGTGCGTGTGCGTGCGTGTGTGTGTGTGTGTGTGTGCGTGTGTGTGTGCGTGTGTGTGTGTGTGTGCGTGTGTGTGCTTTTTTTCAGGCTGTGCCTTTGTAAAGTTCTCCACACATGCTGAGGCCCAGTCTGCAATCAGTGCCCTTCATGGCAGCCAGACCATGCCAGTGAGTACACTTCCTGCCTTTGTTCCACACAACAATATGCAACATGCACAACACGTACAAATGACAACAGCAACTTTACTTTCGATTCTACTGATCAAGGCCTTGCAGGGCGGCAAAGACACTTTCAACCTACAGTTTTTATTGACCGACAATCTGCAACCGTCCTCATGAATATTACAGCTTTCACGAGCAAACGGGTACAACCACAAACCTTCTTTCTTTAGAATGAAAGGGATTGGTACTTTTTGTAGGGACGTCAAACATTCAGCCTGCTGCTCAGATCCTATGGTCGCTCTAGTCTCTAAATCTCTAAATGGTTAAACTAGTGAGAAATATACACTGAGTGTACCAAACATTTTCTATGACAGACTAACCAGGTGAATCCAGGTCAAAACTATGATCCCTTATTGATGTCACCTGTTAAATCCACTCCAATCAGTGTAGATGAAGGGTAAGAGACAGGTTAAAGAAGGATTTTTAAGCCATGAGACAATTGAGACATGAATTGTGTATGTGTGCCATTCAGAGGGTGAATGGGCAAGACAAAAGATTTGTGCCTTTGAACAGGGTATGGTAGTGGGTGCCAGGCGCACCTGTTTGAGTGTATCAAGAACTGCAGTGCTGCTGGGTTTTTCCTGCTCAACAGTTTCCCATGTGTATCAAGAATGGTCCACAAAAGGACATCCAGCCAACGGCTGAAAACAGGTCATTGATGGAAGAGGACAAAGGAGGCTGCCCCGAATTGTGTGGCGCAACCGACAGGCTATAGTTAGTCAACTGACAGTCCAGTACAACATTGGTGCCCAAAGAACCACAGAAGAATGTACAACTCGTTGTACCTTGACACGAATGGGGTGTGGCCACGGCCTTACAGAGGTCTACTTCTTTCAGCAATAAACAAGAAACGTGCAGTTGCAGTGGGCGAAAGAATGAAAACACTGGACACTGGAGAATTGGAAAAATATGACCTGGTCTGAATCCCGTTTCCTGCCATTTTCACACTGATGGGAGGACTAGAGTATGGAGAAAACCCAAGAGTACATGCATCCATCATGCCGCGTGTCAACATCGCAGGCTGGTGGTGGTGCTAGGTGTGTTTTCATGGCACACATTGGGCCCTTTGCTAAATGTGGAGCTACGTTTGAATGTTACAGGATATCTGAACAGCATTGCCAATCAGGTGCATCCCTTCATGGCAGCAGTGTATCCATCTGCGAATGGATTTTTTTCTGCAAGATAATGCACCATGTCACAAGGCTAACATTGTCAGGAATGGTTCCATGAACATGACAGTGAATTCAGCTTACTGCAGTAGCCTTCCCAGTCACCAGATCTCAATCCAACTGAGCAGCTGTGGGATGAGATGGAACAAGCTAGTCAGAGTAGAGATCCACTACCAGCCAACTTGACAACTGCGGAAACATTGGAGTCAACGTTGGCCAGCATGTGGAAAGGTTGACACATTGTAGGGTCCATGCCCCGACGAATTGAGTCTGTTCAGAAGCAAAATGGGGTGAACTCAATAATAAGACGGTGTTCCTAATGTTTCGTCCTCTCAGTGTAAATCTGTGTTTAATTGACTATCATTCTAAAGTAACATATTGAATTGTTTAGCCATATCTAGGGTTGCAACTTTCTAAATTGACCAGTAAACTACCAGATTTAAGACATCTACTGGCCCTTTTTGGATACTTCAGATTATCACAGGTCTGTCATTATCTCTGGCCTTATCGCATATAAAATACGGAAGAATTAAATATGATTTTAAAATTACAACAAATAGAACAAAGCTGTAAAACATTGTCCTAAATTTAAACCATCTTAGTGAATACCATTGGTGTTTAAATATGAAGGTTTCAGCATTTAATATCATTTATTATCATTATTTTACTATGTCTATGTATTTGTTGTCAATGTTTTAGCATTAAACTGGTGGCAGATAATTTTTTTTAAAGTAGAGGTAATTGAATATAAGATGTTGTTTTCATTAATTAGGATATTGAACCATCTACTAGAAACTGTTTTATCAAAATTACAGACAGTATGTGGACAGTATGCGTTAGTACAGTACACAAGCTGACGTTTTGACCACATCCAATTGGGGGGAATTACACATCCTTTTTACCTCAGATTGCTGATTTTTATTGTCAACATGATGACAAGATCAATTTGCTTAAAACAGATCAATATCTTTGGTTTTGTACTGTTGATTTTGTCATACCCGCTGGGGGTGGTAGGTCTATCATTTTTCTTTCTCAAATGGCACGGAAAATTCGGGGCGGTCTCTAAAAAGTCACTGGCCACACAACAATACACGGATTTGAAAGTTAAACCATTACTTCAATAGCGGCCAACCGTTGTCACTGTTGCCATCCTATGGCGGGTCGTGATTCGTTGAAGTTAACTAACAGAAAGTGGCTTATTCCCTTCTCCGTGATGGCAGCCTCACAAAATCAACATAAAAGCCTTTACAAGTTCTCATCTAACCAGCCATGTATAGGTTATTCCCAAGTTTCCGTGGAGCCTTTGAATTAGTGTTATTTTAAACAGCACTACGCCCCCAGACGTTTGGCCCCTGCTCTATTGATTGATCTTCTACAAATTGTCCTCTATTCCGTGTGTTTGTTTTAGGTATTTGATTTTAACGTGATAATCGATAGGAGTGATGGACAAAACAATGTTACGTTTCTCTTTCTGTTTTGGTGACCTCGTATCAAAATGCAACATTCCAAAATGTAGCTGACTGTGTTCTGCAGGTGGTCCTCTAACCAGTGATGTGAAAATGTATCCGGTTTTTAGTTTCATAAGCACATATCACCCCCCCCCTTAATCAATGAGTGATTTATTGCCACTTGACAAAACAGTTTTTTGTGTGTATGTGCCATTTACAAGGTGCTCGTTTAAAGTAGCATGATCACCATTGTTGCACATGTATGTGTAGATAGTACATTTTATTTTAAGGTTTTCAATATATCACAAACTGTTTCTGCATATTGGTTATTGATTTGGACACTTTAAAACTTTTGTTTTGATATTGGGCTATTTATCAATATGCCTTGTCAACAGGAAGCAGCAACAGCATTATTTATTTTTTAGGTTTTAGGAATATAAATGTAACTTTCAACAATAATTTCCAATGATACTGTACTTAATAAGGTAAAAACTGCTGAATGAGTCAAAATGTGCAGTGATTTATTTATTTTGAATACACCAGAAATCACCAAAACTGGTTTGCCCTGCCTACTTTTCAACAATGATTTTCTTCTCATTGAATGATAATGGGTTGAACAATTGTTCAAAACATTTAGCAATTTTTGCATTTGACCCTTGAACAAACACCGTAATCATAGCAGTCACTACTGTATCACTGCTAGGTGTGCCTATTTGTATGTGGCTCATGTTTAGGGAGGCCCCTCTAAACCCTTTTTGTGCACACTAAACCTGCATTATAAAGTTATTCTGCACACTACACATATTCAGTGGTTTGAAATAGTGGTTTGAAATACCCTCTGCCTTAACTCTCTCTTTGTTGGAGAAACTTCAGGTGTGGAGCAGGACCCTGAACTCTCTCACCACTGTGGCGTTACACCATTTTATGTTATTATTTATGGTCGCACAGCGCGTGGATGAAGAGAGCGTCGGACTAGCTGACTGTGTCATTAGTTTTGGTGCAACCTTGAGGTCAATATAAGTGCAAATGACTCTGGGACACGAGGATAGGCTGGAGATAGAGCAGAGAGCACACAAGGTCCAGCCTGTGGTATTGGACAGCCACAGCGTTTCCCCCACTCTCCCCTCACTCTTCTCTCTTTCCCAGCCTCCCGGGATATTAGGCAATAGACTTGTTTACTTCACCTTTCACCACATCGGCTGCTGAATTATTCATTTGTGTATAAGGAGGGGGAGAGGCGGTTGGGAGATGGGAAGAAGAGCGGAAGGGAAGAGACAGAAATGAAGGAGAGATGGAAAAGCGAGTGAGGAGGCAAATGGACAGGATTGATCCCCTCCTGGTCGGCTAAATTGATTATAGAAATCTTATCAGCATCTCATCTCCTGTGTCGGGGGTTTGGATGGGCGTGGGTCGGCCCCGGACGCTCCATCTCGCCAGGATTAGACTGACAGACAGAAAGACAGAGCACCATTAGGCCTTGAGCTGGGCCTGGGATACTCAGAGGACAGGCCTGAATTACCCATGATCTGCATCTACAGCACCGCACTAAAAATGGAACAGCACTGCTAAAGGACTAACAGTGCATCTATACAGTTTCTTCCAGGCCCTAATCGTCTACTGTTCCATGTCATGAATGACCCTATTCGTTCTTTTAGAACATTCTCCACATGTAGGGTCTACGAGTAACTGTTAAAACAAATGAGTGTGCAGCATTTACAAGCTATTCCAAGTGATCAGTCTAGGAAAAGAGATGGCCATGAATCATTTCCAGCCGAGAGCCTCGCTGAGGTTTTGGAGTGCACTGAATATAAACACTATAACTAACAGCTTCTTAATAGATCAACATCAGATCCCCCAAGTCTCTCACACACACACACACACACACACACACACACACACACACACACACACACACACACACACACACACACACACACACACACACACACACACACACACACACACACTCCACTCAATCACATGCTCATACAGCCATGAGCAAGGGTCAAAGGCTCACTGACTGATCTTATTTTCCAGCTCGGAGGATGTTGGGGTGTTGTGAATGTGTGTCTATGTATACTGTATGTGTGTGGGAGGGATCTGAGTGATAAAATGTGTGTGGATTTGAGGTTCAGATTGTGTGATTGTATGTGGTCTCTTCTGTATGTGTTTGTGCATGATAATGAGCGTGTGTATGTGTTGTTTCTGTTTGAGCATATGAATGCGAGACAGAATGGTTTCCTTCCAACTATTTAATGCGGATGAATTACCTGACTCATGGGCTGATGGAAACAGGAAATCCCGTTACAATTGTATAAATGCCGACAGACAATTTGTTCGTTAGACATGGTGGGATCTTTTTGAATGGGGAAAATTAATTATGCGAGAAATGGCAGTGGAAATGTCTTTATGTGCAAATATTGATATAATAACCATCATATCGAAGTAAACTTGGAGTCACGCAATAATATGTTGTGTGGACCTCCCACTACGACTCGGGAAACCATGCAGTTTATTAGGCTACAGATGAAATAAATGATGATGAACATCACAGGGTGGTGAAAGTACACGGTGATGAGCTTGATGCTACTTTCCAATAAACAGAGAGTCCTATTCTGGTGACATGGTGATTGACGCGTGGCTGCCGTTTGCCAAATAAATGTAATCTGGCTCTTTTGTCCATAATAATGTCATCATGTAGGTAGCATACCCACACTGTATCTGAGAGCTGTTGGCTAGAGAGCACGTGCCAAGACCAAAGTGGGCACATTTTGCTATATAACGCAAATGTTTGTGCGACAAAACCATCAGTAGAGTTGAAAATGGAAACCCATTTAACTTGTATTTTTCATTCGGTACATGGGATTTTAACCAAAAGTTATTTTTATGTGCACTACATCATGGTGCACAGCCTGTTATCAGTAATACATCCGTTTGATGGGATCTTTTACATTTATTTTTTATATTCGCATGAAAATCTGTCGCAAATTGGATGGAAGCCAACTAGTGAAGCTTAAACTTATATTTGGCTCTATAGTTTAACATTTTGGATTTGAGATCAAATGTTATATATATTAGAGGTTGACCAATTAATCAGATTAGGGCCAATTTCAAGTTTTCATAACAATCGGTAATCAGCTTTTTTGGATGCTGATTACATTGCAATCCACAAGGAAACTGCGTGGCAGGATGACCACCTTACGTGAGTGCAGCGTCAAAAGGACCTTGTGGCTGCAAGGAGCCAAGGTAAGTTGCTAGCTAGCATTAAACTTATCTTATAAAAAGACAATCAATCTTCACATAATCACTAGTTAACTACACGTGGTTGATGATATTACTAGGTTAACTAGCTGGTCCTGCGTTGCATATAATCAATGCGGTGCCTGTTTATTTATCGTCGAATCACAGCCTACTTCAACTTCGCCAACCGGGTGATGATTTAACAAAAGCTCATTCGCGAAAAAAGCACAATCGTTGCACAAATGTACCTAACCATAAACATCAATGCCTTTATTAAAATCAATACACAGAAGTATATTTTTTTATATTTTTAAACCTGCGTATTTAGTTAAAAGAAATTCATGTTAGCAGGCAATATTAACTAGGGAAATTGTGTCACTACTCTTGCGTTCAGTGCAAGCAAAGTCAGGGTATATGCAACAGTTTGGGCCGCCTGGGTCGTTGCGGACTGTGTGAAGACAATTTTTTCCGAACAAAGACCTAATTAATTTGCCAGAATTTTACATAATTATGACATAACCATGCACAACCTTCAATATAACAGCAATATTTAGACTTGGGGTTGCCACCCGTTCAATAAAATACAGAGAGGTTCCGTATTTCACTGAAAAAATAAATGTTTTGTTTTCAAAATGATAGTTTCTGGATTTAACCATATTAATGACCAAAGGTTCGTCCTTCTGTGTTTATTATGTTATAATTAAGTCTATGATTTGAGGCTCGTAAGCAGTCATTCAAACAGCACTTTTCAGCGTTTGCCAGCAGCTCTTCACAATGCTTGAAGCATTGCACTTTTACTTTCTTCTCCAACACTGTGTTTTTGCATTATTTAAACCAAATTGAACATGTTTCATTATTTATTTGAGACTAAATATATTTTATTTATGTATTATATTAAGTTAAAATAAAAGTGTTCATTATTCATTCAGTATTGTTGGAATTGTCATTACTACAAATATGTATATAAAATTGGCAGATTAATCGGTATCTGCTTTTTTTGGTCCTCCAATAATCAGTATCGGCGTTGGAAATATATATATATATGAGGCAACAGTACAGAATATCACCTTTTATTTGAGGGTATTTTCGTACATCGGTTTTAAAGTTTAGAAATTAATGCACTTTATGCATCTAGTCCCCCCATTTGAGGGTGTCATAAGTGTAACCCTCTCACCAAAAGATTCAGATAAGTCAGCTTTAAAATAATGGTGAAAAGGACATCCCAGTATTTTAACTTCTAAGATATTGACTCGCTAGGGGAAAAACGAGAGGCTAGGAATATTACTAAAACATACAGTGTGTTCCGAAATTATTGCCACCCTTGATAAAGATGAGCAATAATGACTACACATATTAAATAATTCAAATACTATTTTATACTAATACAATTGCTCAGAGAAAGAGATTGAGAAAAAAAGTATTACTTATTAAACAAAAAAGGTAGGGGGTCAAAATTGACATCCCTAAGGATTTTCTTTAATCTTTATTTAACTAGGCAATGCAGTTAAGAACTAAATCTTATTTACAATGACAGCCTACCGGGGAACAGTGGGTTAACTGCCTTGTTCAGGGGCAGAACAACAGATTTTTACATTGTCAGCTCAGGGATTTTATCCACCAACCTTTCAGTAACTGGCCCAACGCTTTAACCACTAGGCTATCTGCACAAATTCAAGAATGTAATATTTGGTCCCATATTCCTAGCACACAATGTCCACATCAAGCTTGTGACTACAAACTTGTCGGATGCATTTGCAGTTCTTATTGGTTTTGTTTCAGGTCGTTTTGTGACCAACAGAAATTAATGGGAGATAATGTATTGTGTAATTTTGGAGTTACATTTATTGTAAATAAGATATGAATATGCTTGTAAACACTTCTACATGAATCTGGATGCTACCATGATTGCAGATAATCCTGAATTAATCGTGAATAATGACGAGAGAGAAAGTTACAGAGGGTCAAAGATCATACCCCCCAAAACATGCTAACCTCTCACCATTACCAATAACAGGGGAGTTAGCATGTCTTGGGGGGTTGATCTTTGACCCACTATAACTTTATCATTATGAGTGCACTTTTATACAACTCAATCATTGAACACTGTTCGTTTTAGCAAGCTAAATTGGCGCTGAAGTTATGATGAATGATCCAGTCAAATTAATGGAATGAATGTGTCATTGGAAGAAGTCCCAACTCGTCTTGGAAGAAAGCAGCTCCCAATCCAACGAAATCTAGGCTAGCTCCCATTGAAGCAACGATGGCTACACTCTCCACAGCAGGTGAATTCAGGTCAATTTGATATAGATGTTTAACTTGACTTTCTCTAGAATTGTAACAGGTAAATCAAATTAATCAACAGTCCCTTTGCTAAATGCAATTCATAATTTCTTCAGATGTAAACTTTTAAACTCAACAAATAGCATCCTTCTCTCTTGCCTTCACATCTCGAGCAGCAACACCAGTTTAAGTGCCCATAAAATTGCCTTGCCACAACAAATCCAGAGTTCACGTGATTGGCCTAAAAATGTAGCATTGCTCCTCATTAGCTAAACCAAACCATGTTACTTTAGATTATCTGAACTGTAAAAGTTCAAATAATTAAGTGGATGGCACATCAAATAACTCCAAACAGTGCTTCTTAAATTATTGACAAGTCATTTAATTTTAAGTCTGCACATGAAAGCAAAAACACATCTCCTACCATTACGAATAATGGGATGTTAGCATGTTTTAGGGGTATGATATGTATGCCTCTGTAACTTTCTCACTCATGAGAAGTGACTCCAAAATAATATTATACATTAATTACCATTCGCTGTGGCGCAGCGGTCTAAGGCACTGCATCTCAGTGCTAGAGGCGTGACTACAGACTCTGGTTCAATTCCGGTATCAGAACCGGCTGGGATTGGGTGTCCCATAGGGCGGTGCATAATTGGCCCAGCATTGTTGGGTTTTGGCTGGGGTAGGCCATCATTGTAAATAAGGATTTGTACTTAACTGACTAGCCTGGTTAAATAAATAAAATAAATCACAAACAAATACATCCATCAAGTTTATAGAGTCACAAGCCAACCAATACACGCAGTCAGTCAGGAAAGCTAAGGCCAGCTTCTTCAGGCAGAAGTTTGCATCCTGTAGCTCCAACTCCAAAAAGTTCTGGGACACTGTGAAGTCCATGGAGAACAAGAGCACCTCCTCCCAGCTGCCCACTACACTGAGGCTAGGTAACACGGTCACCACCGATAAATCTATGATTATCGAAAACTTCAACAAGCATTTCTCAACGGCTGGCCATGCCTTCCGCCTGGCTACTCCAACCTCGGCCAAAAGCTCCTCCCCCACCGCAGCTTCTCGCCCAAGCCCTTCCAGGTTCTCCTTTTAGCAGATGTTCTGAAAGAGCTGCAAAACCTGGACCCGTACAAATCAGCTGGGCTTGACAATCTGGACCCTCTATTTCTGAAACTATCCGCCGCCATTGTCGCAACCCCTATTACCAGCCTGTTCAACCTCTCTTTCATATCGTCTGAGATCCCCAAATTGGAAAAGTCATCCCCCTCTTCAAAGGGGGAGACACCCTGGACCCAAACTGTTACAGAATATCCATCCTGCCCTGCCTATCTAAGGTCTTCGAAAGCCAAGTCAACAAACAGGTCACTGACCATCTACCTTCTCCGCTGTGCAATCTGGTTTCCGACGGTCACGGGTGCACCTCAGCCACACTCAAGGTACTCAACAATATCATAACCGCCATCGATAAAAGACAGTACATCGATCTTGCCAAAACTTTCGACTCTGTCAATCACCATATTCTTACGGCAGACTCAGTAGCCTCGGTTTTCGGATGACTGCCTTGCCTGGGACCAATTACTTTGCAGACAGAGTTCAGTGCAGGGCATGCTGTCCGGTCCTGCAGTCTCTATGGGGGTGCCACAGGGTTCAATTCTCGGGCCGACTCTTTTCTCTGTATATATCAATGATGTTGCTCTTGCTGCGATTCCCTCTGTACTTTCCTCACTCCATGGACAGAACCTCCAAACGAGCTTCAATGCCAAACACTCCTTCCGTGGCCTCCAACTGCTCTTAAACGCTAGTAAAACCATCGCTGCCTGCAATTAGCATCACCACATTGGACGGTTCCGACCTTGAAATGTGGACACCTATAAGTACCTAGGTGTCTGGCTAGACTGTAAACTCTCCTTCCAGACTCATATCAAACATCTCCAATCGAAAATCAAATCAGAGTCGGCTTTCTATTAAGGCCAAACTTACCCTAGTAAAACTGACTATCCTACCGATCCTCGACTTCGGCGATGTCATCTACAAAATTGCCTCCAACACTCTACTCAGCAAACTGGATGCAGTTTATCAATGCCATCCGTTTTGTCACTAAAGCACCTTATACCATCAGAGTCGGCTGGCCGCTGTGATTGGCTCCAGGTCATCTACAAGTCCATGCTAGGTAAAGCTCCGCCTTATCTCAGTTCACTGGTCACGGTGGCACGCGCTCCAGCAGGTGTATCTCACTGATCATCCCTAAAGCCAACACCTCATTTGGCTGCCTTTCGTTCCAGTACTCTGCTGCCTGTGACTGGAGGAATTGCAAAAATCCCTGAAGTTGGAGACTTTTATCTCCCTCATCAACTTCAAACATCTGCTATCTGAGCAGCTTGTAACATAAGGCCCACCCATTTTCACCTACCTCATCCCCACACAGTTTTTATTTATTTACTTTTCTGATCTTTTGCACACCAGTATCTCTACCTGTACATGACCATCTGATCATTTATCACTGTGCTAATCTGCAAAAAATTAAATGCCTTTTAAAATATAACTCGCCTTTTTTTGTACTGTGTTATTGACTTGTTAATTGTTTACTCCATGTGTAACTCTGTGTTGTCTGTTCACACTGCTATGCTTTATCTTGGCCAGGTCGCAGTTGCAAATGAGAACTTGTTCTCAACTAGCCTACCTGGTTAAATAAAGGTGAAATAAAAAAATACAAAATAAATAAATAAAAGCTTGATCTAGTCATTGCGTGCTAGGAATATGGGACCAAATGTAATACACTATATAAGTGAATTTGAACAAATACTTATAACACTTTCAAATGACGGACAAGATACATGAAGTGCTTTCATTTCTAAACGGTAAAACAGATATTTACATTTACATTTAAGTCATTTAGCAGACGCTCTTATCCAGCGCGACTTACAAATTGGATAGATATGTATAAAATGTCCTCAAATAAAAGGTGAAATTCTGTACTATCACCTCATATGAAACATTTGATCTCAAATTCAAAATACTGGAGTATAGAACCAAATAAGTTTAATCTTCACTGTCCAAATAAATACGAGTGGCGCAGTGTGGTGGGAGGTGATGACAGGTCAAATGTGAGACCCTGACAGGCTCTCCATTCCAAGCACGCACGCCTCCTGCCTGGGCCTCGGTAGACCTCACATGGCTGAGGATGCAACACAATTAAAAATGTAAACGCTGGAGCTGTAAAGCAAATTGCTGGGATTCAGGAAGGCTGTGTCTAAGGGAAGTCCCGGGACAGAATAGGAGGGTCAAGAGTGTCGGAGAGTGTCGGAGAGTGTCGGAGAGTGTCGGAGAGCCAGGTTCATCTCCACCTGAGCTTAGGAAGGGATTGGTTCCACTTTAGACTGTGATGGAAACATTATAGCTACAGAGCCTTCAGAAAGGATTCATACCCCTTGACTTTGTTGTGTTACAAAGTGGGATTAAAATGGATTTAATTTTCATTTATTGTCAACAATCTACACAAAATACTCTGTAATGTCAACACATGTTAGAATCACCTTTGGAAGCAGTTACAGCTGTGTCTTTCTAGGTAAGTCTCTAAGAGCTTTGCACACCTGTATTGTACAATATTTGCCCCAAATTCGTGAAGCCAAGTTGGTTGCTGATCATCGCTAGACAGCCATTTTTAAGTCTTGCCATACATTCTCATGCCGATTTAAATCATAACTGCAACTAGGCCACTCAGGAACATTCAATGTCGTCTTGGTAACCAACTTCAGTGTATATTTGGCCTTGTATTTTAGGTTATTGTCTGTTGGAAAGCAGACTGATCCAGGTTTTCCTCTAGGAGTTTGCCTGTGCTTAGCTCTATTTAGTTTATTTTTATCCTAAAAAGCTCCCTAGTCCTTGACGATGACAAGCATACGCATAACATGATACAGCCACTACCATTCTTTAAAATATGAAGAGTGGTACTCAGTGGTGTGTTGTGTTGGATTTGCCACAAACTTAACGCTTTGTATTCAGGATAAAAAGGACATTTCTTTGCCACATTTTCCCCCATCTATTATTTTAGTGCCTTATTGCAAACAGGATGCATGTTTTGGAATATTTTTATTCTGTACAGGTTTCCTTCTTTTCACTCTGTCATTTAGGTTATTATTGTGGAGTAACTACAATGTTGTTTATCCGTCCTCAGTTATCTCCTATCACAGCCATTAAACTCTGTTTCCTTCCTCTCCGTCAACTGAGTTAGGAAGGACACCTACAGTGGGGCAAAAAAAGTATTTAGTCAGCCACCAATTGTGCAAGTTCTCCCACTTAAAAAGATGAGAGAGGCCTGACATTTTCATCATAGGTACACTTCAACTATGACAGACAAAATGAGAAAAAAAATCCAGAAAATCACATTGTAGGATTTTTAATGAATTTATTTGCAAATTATGGTGGAAAATAAGTATTTGGTCACCTACAAACAAGCAATATTTCTGGCTCTCACAGACCTGTAACTTCTTCTTCAATAGGCTCCTCTGTCCTCCACTCTTTACCTGTATTAATGGCACCTGTTTGAACTTGTTATCAATATAAAAGACACCTGTCCACAACCTCAAACAGTCACACTCCAAACTCCACTATGGCCAAGAACAAAGAGCTGTCAAAGGACACCAGAAACACAATTGTAGACCTGCACCAGGCTGGGAATACTGAATCTGCAATAGGTAAGCAGCTTGGTTTGAAGAAATCAACTGTGAGAGCAATTATTAGGAAATGGAAGACTTACAAGACCACTGATAATCTCCCTCCATCTGGGGCTCCACGCAAGATCTCACCCCGTGGGGTCAAAATGATCACATGAACGGTGAGCAAAAATCCCAGAACCACACAGGGGGACCTAGTGAATGACCTGCAGAGAGCTGGGACCAAAGTAACAAAGCCTACCATCAGTAACACACTACACCGCCAGGGACTCAAATCCTGCAGTGCCAGACGTGTCCCCCTGCTTAAGCCAGTACATGTCCAGGCCCGTCTGAAGTTTGCTAGGGAGCATTTGGATGATCCAGAAGAAGATTGGGAGAATGTCATATGGTCAGAAGAAACCAAAATATAACTTTTTGGTAACAATTCAACCCGTCATGTTTGGAGGACAAAGGATGTTGAGTTGCATCCAAAGAACACCATACCTACTGTGAAGCATGGGGGTGGAAACATTTGGGGCTGTTTTTCTGCAAAGGGACCAGGATGACTGATCCGTGTAAAGGAAATAATGAATGGGGCCATGTATCGTGAGATTTTGATTGAAAACCTCCTTCCATCAGCAAGGGCATTGAAGATGAAACGTGGTTGGGTCTTTCAGCATGACAATGATCCCAAACACACCGCCCGGGCAACGAAGGACTGGCTTCGTAAGAAGCATTTCAAGGTCCTGGAGTGGCCTAGCCAGTCTCCAGATCTCAACCCCACAGAAAATCTTTGGAGGGAGTTGAAAGTCCGTGTTGACCAGCAACAGCCCCAAAACATCACTGCTCTAGAGGAGATCTGCATGGAGGAATGGGCCAAAATACCAGCAACAGTGTGTGAAAACCTTGTGAAGACTTACAGAAAACGTTTGACCTCTGTCATTGCCAACAAAAGGTTTATAACAAAGTATTGAGATAAACTTTTGTTATTGACCAAATACTTATTTTCCACCATAATTTGCAAATAAATTCATTACAAATCCTACAATGTGATTTCCTGGAGCGACACAACATCTCACTATAATCCATTTTAAAATCAGGCTGTAACATAACAGGATGTGGAAAAAGTCCAGGGGTGTGAATACTTTCTGAAGGCACCGTGTCTGACAGGGAAATATGCTAAGAGGAGAGAGTCAAAGCCCATATCGAAGTGTGATCTCGCTTTACACACACTATAAATATCATTTTTATAGAACGACAGCCAGTGTCACAGTAATAAAATGAAATGTCTCATGCATAGTTTAATGTTAGGAGGCTACTTCACATGGATGATATATCCATGTTTCTCGTCATTAAACAATGTGCCGTAATTATGTTTAACTTGATAGTTTCTTCATATTGTTCTATTGCTTATAAGATGTCATTTTTCCCTAGTGTCACTTCCCAAGCAATTTACATTCTAATCAGAGCCTAATGGATTACACTAATTTGTTATTTTACTAACCAAGCACTAAGAATACAGTGTGTGTTAAGTCATTCTCTGTGGTTATTTAGTGCAGATGAATGGGAATCAGTGTATCATAATGATAATGGAGACATGAAACTACACAATAGAAAGTTTAACACTGAACTCACTAAACAATTATCTGGAAATAGCCACACAGCTGTGTATTCCTGTTGGAGCGAGTGGAGTAGGAACTCGGAACCTTTGTTCTAGTGACTAAGCCCCCGTTTGACTAAACCAAAGAGACAGGGACACCGCTAAGGCACTCGCCATGTGACACTTTGTTCTATTACAGGTTTTCTGAGTCGCAGCGGCTTATGTAAGATGACGGCAGGCGCAGGATAATTCAACCTTATTACCTTATTGCGAGGTAATGCGCTGAGACAGATGTGTAGAGTTAAGGCAATATCAAATATATAGCGTCGTTTGCAGCTTTATCTGGACCATTCACACAGGTTTGGAAAGGAACCAAGCCGGCCCTGACTGCAAAGGGAGCAGACTTCTCTTCTCTTTGAATCCCAGTCCTTTTTCCCTATATTCCTGTGTAAGAACAGCTGCTCATTTTATTCCCACAGTTTTACTCCCTCTCCTGAATCCACTCTAGAGGCTCTGAGTCGGTGGGGATTCTGCCTGACACTTGGCAGCTTAAAATTGAATGGGACTTTTACTTCATAGTTCATCCACCTCTCTGCTTTGTACTGTGGAGAGAGAGATTCTACACCGTGATATCTTGAACATGTGCAATACAGTAAATTGGGTAGGCATGGGAACAAACATAGGAATGGACATGGAAAATAATGGTGTCAACAGCCACGCAAATCATAGACTGTTCTCTCTGCTACCGCAAGGCAAGCGGTAGTCGATGCACCAGGTCTGGAACCAACAAGACCCTGAACAGCCTCTACCCCCAAGCCCCCCTACCCGGACTATCTGCATTGACCCTTTTTGCACTAACTTTTTTGACTCATCACGTACACTGCTGTTACTGTTTATTATCTATCCGGTTGCCTAGTCACTTTTACCCCTGCACATTGATTCAGTACTGGTACTCCCTGTTGTGTATTTATTCCTTGTGTTATTTTTTTTCTATAATTTTTCTATTTTTCACTCTACACTGCTGGGAAGGGCCCGTGAATAAGCATTTCACTGTTAGTCGACACCTGTTGTTTATGAAGCATGTGAAAAATACAATGTGATGTTGGCACATAAAGTGAATGGCTTGTATGATGACTAAAACAGAAATAAAGAGCTCGTGCCTGGAGCGGCTGTCATTTCCGCAGAGAGGAGAGAGAGGGGGTTATTAGGGAGTCATCCAGATATGTTTAACCTTTCCACCTTTCATATTAGAGGCTGAGAGTGTGGTGCAGTGGCACAATGGCTGCTAGTAAATCCACTGTAAGTCTTCCAGAGACTCTGAAGATCCTGGAGTTCATGCAGCAATTTGAAGGTGCCGAGACACTGCCGGAGCTCTGGGTTCACACAGAATCCACCCTGATCAATACAACCAATCTGGGAGAGCCAATAGCTGGGCAGAGACACAGACCTCAAACTGGATAGAATAGGAGAGAACAGAACAGGAGACCGACTAGGAGCTGCAATTGGCATTGCACTCACACGCTCAATCCACAATTAACCACACTTCCATATGCAAGCACACTCCAGACTGCTTGACAGAACAGGAGCGAGCTCGGGCTGCAGCGTCCCCTCTCTTCGTTGCTCGCAGACAACTTAATACCTTCAGATTATAAATTCCAACCCTGCCCAAGAACCTGGGAGCCTGAGCAGGAGAGGAAACGCACCACGAGTCTCATTATCAAACCAGCTAGTCCTTTAATAGCTTTTTTAGTGCTGTGGGGTAGAATATTCACTGTTTACCACTGCTGCACATTCCTGTATTGCAGTCCCGCATCCCTTCTCCCAGACTCGCCTAAAGGTATACACCATAATAATGTTAAAGGAACAGATAGTAAAAGCTGGGCAGACACAACACAAGGCCCTTCTACCAGAATGACTGGGCTGTGTAACCTTGTATGGACTCTCACTCCAGATTATGGACTGTGGGTCTGGAGAGGAGATGAGGGGGAGGATGAGGGTGTGTTCCCTCTTACAGACGCTTTACCCTCGCCCTACTACCTAGGAGCGCATGCACATCATTGTTAAGTCATACAATGCACTTAATGAGGAGGGGCCTAATGTGGTGCCGGTGGTGAGGAGAGGCAGCTTTGTGAGGCCGTGCACTTATGGCCACAGCCATCCGTCAGGGGAAGATGGGATAAGGGGATAGTGAAAAGACAGGGAACATAGAGGAGGTAGAAGAAGAAAAAAATCTTCCACTCCACTGACTATCTTTTAGCATCTCTGGCAACCTGCAAATCACGCCTACATAAGCAGAGAGCCAAGCCCCGAGCCAGATTGTTAAGCCTGGAAATTAAATGTGATTGACACATTTTCAACCCCCTCAGCGGCTGAATTTAGAGAGAGATGGAGAGAGAGAGAGAGAGAGAAATGAAAAACTTCCTCACCTCCCCAATGTGTAGTTGAGAGCCTAGGGAACAGTATCCCCACTGTGGCTCACCACACAACCTCCCGACCCCCCCCCCCCCCCCCCAAGCCCAAACACCTCCCAGCTAGCTCTCGAGCCCTACCCAACCCCCACCGCCACTCGCTGCTATTATTGACAATCTCACATCAATTTCAGGGAGCCTCTTATCTCAAATGACGCACAACCTTTCTACACTGTCAGATCAGAGTAATATTTCGGCCTTTTATATGGATCGATTGGGCAGTTTTGGGGGGGCAGGGGGAGGCAAGGCTGAGCGAATGAAAGGTCAAATGTAGCGCTAAATCATTTGAAGATTCTTAATGAATGGTGTGTGGCAGACACACCTGCTGGTTTGAGAGAGAAAGAGAGAGAGAGAGAGAGAGACTTAGAAGAGCTCCTTCACTAGGGTCAATAAGTGCTTACTGGTGCCCATGCCAATCTTAGCCCCTTCATCTCAAATAATCATATGTCGCTTGTTTTGGAACCTTTCTTGAATGGCTGGACCAAGGTTAAACCCCAAGAACTTTCTTGGAAAAAGAAGGCCTAAATGACATGGCATTATAAATAGATGGAAGGTTTATGGTTGTATCTGAAAAGAGGACATTACATATAGAAGTAGAGCTGGTTGATATGACTCTACATACCTACTTATGTATGCAGACCGCAAACACACTGACACAATATCATCAATAAGACAAATGTCCAATCATGTAGTATCTGGAATGCTATAAAACTGTGAGCTTGATGTTCGATGAGAGGAGCGTTCTAATATTGATGTTAACAACAGGCCTAATGTCAAATGAGCAGTGCTGAACAATTAAACCATCCAATCACATTATCATGCATAACTTGTTTCAGACTTGATCATTTAACTCGAGTTCATTATCTGAACATATACTGACGTGCTCAAATGTTTTGGTACCCTTCCACAAAAAACGAGGCATGCACAATTTTCTCTGAAATTACTTGAAACTGGCAAATGTCATTGGCGTCCACGATTGTTTATTCCATATTTAATAGAAATCAGACTTTGCTTTTGATTTTTTAATTCAACATAATACTGTCGATCATTAAACAAATGAAAATGGCATGGACAAAAATGGGACCCTTAGGCAAATATTTTATTGCACAACATTTAGAGGCAATCACTGAAATCAAACGTTTTCTGTAGCTCTCAATGAGACTTCTGCACCTGTTAACAGGTAGTTTGGCCTGCTCTTCCTGAGCCAACTGCTCCAGCTGTCTCAGGTTTGATGGGCGCCTTCTCCAAACTGCAAGTTTCAGCTCTTTCCATAGATTTTCGATAGGATTCAGATCAGGACTCATAGAAGACCACTTCAGAATGGTCCAATGTTTTGTTCTTATCCATTCTTGGGTGCTTTTAGCTGTGGGTCATTACCATGACCTGCGACTGAGACAGAGCTTTCTGACACTGGGCAGTACATTTTGCTCCAGAATGCCTTGATAGTCTTGAGATTTCATTGTGCCCTGCACAGATTAAAGGCAGCCTGTGCCAGGCGCAGCAGAGCAGCCCCCAAACATAACCGAGCCTCCTCCATCTTTCACTGTTGGGGCGGCAGGGTAGCCTAGTGGTTACAGCGTTGGACTAGTAACCAGGAAGGTTGCAAGTTCAAACCCCCGAGCTGACAAGGTACAAATTTGTCGTTCTGCACCTGAACAGGCAGTTAACCCACTGTTCCTAGGCCGTCATTGAAAATAAGAATTTGTTCTTCACTGACTTGCCTGGTTAAATAAAGAAAAAATATAAAGTAGGTATGGTGTTCTTCTCTTTGAAAGTTACATATTTGCATCTGTGAACATAGAGCTTATGTAACTTGCCAAAAAGTTCCAGTTTTGACTCATCTATCCAAAGGACATTCTCTCAGAAGCATTGTGGCTTGTCAATATGAATTTTAACAAGCTCCAGTCTGGCTTTTTTATGTTTTTCTTTCAAAAGTGGCGTCCTCCTGGGTCTTCTTCCATGGAGCCCACTGTCGCTCAGAAAGCCACGGATGGTGCGATCAGAAACTGACATACCTTCACCTTGGAGTTCAGCTTGTATCTCTTTGGCAGTTATCCTTCGTTCCTTTTCTACCGTTCGCACTCTCCTTCTGTTCAATCTGGGGTTGATTTTCCTCTTGCGGCCGCGCCCAGGGAGGTTGGCTACAGACCCATGGACCTTAAACTTCTTAATAATATTTGCAACTGTTTTCACAGGAACATCAAGCTGCTTGGAGATGGTCTTGTTGTCACGGTTTTCTTGTGTCGAAGGAGAGGCGGACCAAAACGCAGCGTAGTTATTATTCATGGTTCTTTAATAAAGAAACTATACATGAATAGACTAACAAAACCAAGAAATGTGGAAAAACCAAAACAGCCCTATCTGGTGCAAACACAGAGACAGGAACAATCACCCACAAACCCCAACACCAAACAGGCTACCTAAATATGGTTCCCAATCAGAGACAATGACTAACACCTGCCTCTGATTGAGAACCATATCAGGCCAAACACAGAAACAGACAAACTAGACACATAACATAGAATGCCCGCTCAGATCACACCCTGACCAAACAAAACATAGAAACATACAAAGCAAACTATGGTCAGGGTGTGACACTTGTAGCCTTTACCTTTACCATGCTTGTCTATTATTTTCTTTCTGATCTCCTCAGACAAATCTCTCCTTTGCTTTCTCTGGCCCATGTTCAGTGTGGTGCACACAATGACACCGACCAGCTCAGTGACTACTTTTCTCCATTTAAATTGACCGACTGATTGACTGATTGACCGATCACAAGATTGGAGACATGGGATACTAATTAAAGAAACAAATCAGTTTGAAATATCACTATATCCAATTATTTATTATATTTTCTAAGGGGTACCAACAAATGTGTCCAGGCCATTTTAGAATATCTTTGTAGAATAAGCAATAATTAATCTCTTTTCACAGCTTCTTTGCTTTATTCTGTGACATACCAAAGGCATGCAAGTATACATGATAAAAATAGCTTTTAAATCATCACTTTTCAGGAGGAATGAAGTATTATTTCAATGAGCTGTAAGGGTACCAACAAATTTGAGCACATCTGTATATACAGTTGAAGTCGGAAGTTTACATACACTTTGGTTGGAGTCATTAAAACTCGTTTTTCAACCACTCCACAAATTTCTTGTGAACAAACTATAGTTTTGGCAAGTCGGTTAGGACATATACTTTGTGCATGACACAATAATTCACTATATCACAATTCCAGTGGGTCAGAAGTTTACATACACTAAGTTGACTGTGCCTTTAAACAGCTAGGAAAATTCCAGAAAATGATGTCATGGCTTTAGAAGCTTCTGATAGGCTAATTGACATCATTTAAGTCAATTGGAGGTGTACCTGTGGATGCATTTCAAGGCCTTTCTTCAAACTCTTTCCTTGACATCATGGTAAAATCAAAAGAAATCAGCTAAGACCTCAGAAAATAAATTGTAGGCCTCCACAAGTCTAGTTCATCCTTGGGAGCAATTTCCAAACGGCTGAAGGTACCACGTTCATCTGTACAAACAATAGTACGCAAGTATAAACACCATGGGACCATGCAACCATCATACTGCTCAGGAAGGAGATGCATTCTGTCTCCTAGAGATGAACGTACTTTGGTGCGAAAAGTGTAAATCAATCCCACAACAACAGCAAAGGAACTTGTGAAGATGCTGGAGGAAACAGGTACAAAAGTATCTATATCCACAGTAAAACAAGTCCTATATCGACATAACCTGAAAGGCGGCTCACAAGGAAGAAGCCACTGCTCCAAAACCCCCATAAAAAAGCCAGACTGTGGTTTGCAACCGCACATAGGGACAAAGATCATACTTTTTGGAGAAATTTCCTCTGGTCTGATGAAACAAAAATAAAACTGTTTGGCCATAATGACCATCATTATGTTTGGAGGAAAAAGGGGGAGGCTTGCAAGCCGAAGATCACCATCCCCACCGTGAAGCAAGGGGGTGGCAGCATCATGTTGTGGGGGTGTGATGGACTGGTGCACTTCACAAAATGAATGGCATCATGAGGAAGGACAATTATGTGGATATATTGAAGCAACATCTCAAGACATCAGTCAGGAAGTTAAAGCTTGGCCGGAAATGGGTCTTCCAAATGAACATTGACCGCAAGCATACTTACAAAGTTGTGGAAAAGGACAACAAAGTCAAGGTATTGGAGTAGCCATCACAAAGCTCTGACCTTAATCCTATAGACAATTTGTGGGAAGAACTGAAAAAGCGTGTGAAAGCAAGGAGGCCTACAAATCCGACTCAGTTACACCAGCTCTGTCAGGAGGAATGGGCCAAAATTCACCCAACTTATTGTGGGAAGCTTGTGGAAGGCTACCTGAAACTTTTGACCCAAGTTAAACAATTTAAAGGCAGTGCTACCAAATACTAATTGAGTGTATGTGAACTTCTGACCCACTGGGAATGTGATGAAAGAAATAAAAGCTGGAATAAATCTCTCTCTACTATTATTCTGACATTTCACATTCTTAAAATAAAGTGGTGATCCTAACTGACCTAAGACAGGGAATTGTTACTCGGATTAAATGTCAGGATTTGTGAAAAACTGAGTTTAAATGTATTTGGCTAAGGTGTATGTAAACCTCCGACTTCAACTGTCATAGCCAACAGTGACTGATTATGTTGATGATGATGTTGATACACTAACTGCTGTGTGGAGGCGTTGCGGACAGAGGAGGGTTGGTTGGTTAAGTGTGCGGTCCCTCTCTCCTCAGAACGGCTCCGATTCTCTCCCCCCCCAGGGCGCGTCCTCCAGCCTGGTGGTGAAGTTTGCCGACACCGACAAGGAGCGCACCATCCGCCGCATGCAGCAGATGGTGGGCCAGTTTGGCATCTTCAACCCAGCCATCGCCCTGCCATTCAGCACCTACAGCACCTACGCACATGCAGTGAGTTAACTAGCACAACCCCCATCCCTCCGTACCCCTCTGACCCCACTAACACCATCCACACGCAGTGAGTTAACTAGCACAACCCCCAACCCTCCGTACCCCTCTGACCCCACTAACACTATCCACACACGCAGTGAGTTCACTAGCACAACCCCCTAACCCATCCACACCAGTGAGTTAACTAGCACAACCCCCAACCCTCTGACCCCACTAACACCATCCACACACGCAGTGAGTTCACTAGCACAACCCCCAACCCTCCGTACCCCTCTGACCCCACTAACACCATCCACACACGCAGTGAGTTATCTAGCACAACCCCCAACCCTCCGTACCCCTCTGACCCCACTAACACCATCCACACACGCAGTGAGTTAACTAGCACAACCCCCAACCCTCCGTACCCCTCTGACCCCACTAACACCATCCACACACGCAGTGAGTTATCTAGCACAACCCCCAACTCCGTACCCCTCTGACCCCACTAACACCATCCACACACCAGTGAGTTAACTAGCACAACCCCCAACCCTACCCCTGACTAACACCATCCATCAGTGAGTTATCTAGCACAACCCTCAACCCTCCGTACACCTCTGACCCCACTAACACCATCCACACACGCAGTGAGTTGACTAGCAAAACCCCCAACCCTCCGTACCCCTCTGACCCCTCCCAACCCCCAACCCTCCGTACCCCTCTGACCCCACTAATACCATCCACACACGCAGTGAGTTAACTACTCCCAACATTTCGTATCCATCTGACCCCTCCCAACCCCCAACCCTCCGTACCCCTCTGACCCCCCAACACCCCCGAGGGCAGAGCACCGTACACACACAGTGAGTTATCTAGCACAACCCCCAACACTCCGTACCCCTCTGACCCCCCAACACCCCCGAGGGCAGAGCACCGTACACACACAGTGAGTTATCTAGCACAACCCCCAACCCTCCGTACCCCTCTGACCCCCCAACACCCCCGAGGGCAGAGCACCGCACACACGGCAGACCCCAGGCTCTTTGATGAGCTCACCCAGCCCACGCTGCTTTTCCCACTGCCCTTTCGTCTCCCCGGGGCCCCGGAGCTGCACCAGGGGCCAGAGATGACTCCGAATATTCCATAGGAACCTTATCTCCACACAAACCTCTTTAGCCTGCATACAGAGTTACTGCCGTTTGAAGGGAGCTGAAATGGAATGAAGAAACGGGTTCCGTCTGACACCGATAAAAACCTAAACCTCAGTCACATCAGACTGCATAAATCTGTGTGTATATATTTATAAAATAACGGAATTCTTAATTTATTTACTTTGCACGCACGGGCAGATTTTATTTTTTATTCTCTAAATGCCAGGATTAATTGTTGAGGCTGCCCAGGTCTCGGGGGTTTATTCATTTCCCTCATTTTCTTATCACAGGCATGGTGGCCAGTATGAAAAGTGCAAATTGACCGTCCCAGAGTAATTGCGAGGCCATCTCTGTCCTCTCTCCAGTAAAACTCCTGCCTTCATTACAATTCATGAAATGCAGCCCATCCCCAGGAAATGTGGAGAAATGCTAATGTTTCAGGAGTGGTGGAGGTGGTGGTGGTCTGCTGGGAGAGCATTGTGTCCTGCTCAGGTTGTCCATGACTCTTATTTACTGTGGCAGAGCCCCACGCACCCCGTCACACACACTACACTACGCATTCAGACAACACACAGACAGCTACACACTCTGTCACCAACTCTATGCCACACAACAACATGTGTCTTGTTTTTCCAGGCACTGCTGCAGCATGACAATGAGGTGGGTACATGCCAATCCATTGCTAAAGTTTTTGAATGGTAGTTTCTAGTCATGTTATAGATATTTGATCATTATAGTTAGTTATTAGATATTAGTTATTCATTTACAGTCATTATTAGTTATAGTTATTTGAAGTTTTAAAAAATAGTGGGATTTATGTATACAATTGGTCAAATTATATTTTTTCAAGACTACAGTGACTGATACCATTGTAAGTGAAATTCTCCATGAGATATGAATCATGCTGTATATTGTAATGCTTTGAGGTTGTACAACGTTCTGTTATGAGATCATTTCAACCCTCAGGTATGTTGTAATGAATGTATAGCCTACAGCTAGTTTTGTTTTATTCCACTATATACATTATGTCTAATGAATTCCATTACTTGTAATGTACTTTCATTTGCACAGGAGCAGTGTCATTTTTCTTCAGTGTTGGGTTTCCACTAATGCAGTTTTGATTGAATACCAGACACAGAAACTTAGATGCTTATTGCAGCATGTGACAGCCTTTGCTCTCTATTGGGTTGGAATTAACTGCAACAGAGTGATACACCTTAAATGTTTCTTTACTCTATGACAAACTATCATACCAAGAACAAAACCCGCAATGACACAGAATGACTATCTCAAAAGCCTCTTTATATGTACCAGTGGGGGCTGCTGAGGGGAGGACGGCTCATAATAAAGGCAGGAACGGAGTCAGTGGAATGGTATCAAACACATGGAATCCACGTTTCATGTGTTTGATACCATTCCATTAATGCCATTCCAGGCATCATTTTGAGCTCTCTTCCCTTCAGCAGCCTCCACTGATATGTGCTCCTCCATCCATACGTTTACCAGTGTATATATAGCTAGCAGGGTATGGAATACAGACATCTACAGGGACGGTATATATCCACAGTACAGTAAATGGCAAATTCAAAGAGCTACTTCACAAATACAGCAGTGGATAGGATTATAGAGTTGAGCTGACAGCCCGTAAATTGGATTTTAGTCAATCCAGGAGAGAGAGAGGGGGGGTGAACACAAATTGTAGGGGTACAACACTGACAAAAATGAAATGTGCCGTTTTCAAGATAGACACAGCACTGTTCTGACAGACAACATCCCATTTGCAAACGTGATTTCACGAAACACAAGGAGAGAGGAAGTTATTCTCATACCATTCCAAATGGCTGATTATAGTTGTTGTAAAGAAGCAGTGTAAAAACACGATAAAGCAGCTTCCCATTATTTCCTGTCAACTGTTGCCTGTCAATACACATGGAGCATATTTGTACACAATTTGATTTGTGTCACACTTCTCTCATCTCAAGCCATGTGTATATTCCTGAGAACAGCCATTTCAGCTTGCTGTTTCTGAAATGCTATACACGCCATTTCAGTGTGGGAATGGAAGGCTTGAAAATGTGCGACACTAGAGGCACAACATCACCAAAGAATGTGTATTCAATTGAATCGGATAAAAATGAATGGTTTAAGAAAACAGTCGTTTTAACAGTGAGCTAATGGTGAAGTTGTGTGTGTGGGTGGATATGCAGGAGGTGCATGGTGAGTGTACTCCTCACATTGACAAACATCGCCCCCTGTTGGAACTAGTCAGAATATACAGGATATAATTGATCCTATTCACCACAACCCAACCCAACACAAATCAGGAAACGATCAAATCTAAAGTGTTTCACAATAAATTCAGCTATATCATAATAAAGAAGAGCGTACAAGTGATATTGAAATGATTCGCCTCTACTGTACCTTACCAACACCTTGAGCGATTGCATTGCACATGCAGGAACTATGCACAGCCAATAACGAGGAGGATGTGTTATATTATCCATTCATTAAAGGTCACAAATATAAGAAGATAGAAAATTATTATTTAGGTAAGGCTACTGTACGGATCTTGACATTTCCTAGAAAATGACCTTATAAGTGGGACACCCTCCCATACCAACTGCCCAAATCTTCATCAACACACACACCAAAATGATGAAACATGAAACAAACCCTATTAAAACCCCACTAAGGAAACACACCATAGCATGATGGTAACAAATGAAGCCCTTAAGCTCAGGCCAGGCAATTGCAGTGGACTCTATTGTCTTCAGGTTCTCTCTGCTGGAGTGCACACCAGTCTGCAGTTTCAGGCAATCTGCAGGTCCAGGACCTCAATAACTGGGGTCTTCTCTTTCACTCGCTCCATTTCCCCCTCCCTCACTCCCCCAATCTTCTCCTCCTCCTCGGTGCCCTTTCAGGACTGGCTGGAAGGGTCACATGTGACAGTGCTGAGAGTCAGCGAGTCACAGAGCAGTGCTATAGAGATAATTGCCATGTGATAGAGGTGATTGCCTGCTGGCACCAGGGGAGAATAATGCCATCAGGTTGCAATAAAGAAGCAGATGCCTGACACTAAATGGATGCTGTAGCAACGGCAACTTTTCCCTGCTTCTTTTCTTCTCCCTTCGTTTCTTTTCTTTCCATTCCAGAGCGAGAAAAGGTTATGGCCATGATGATGAAGATTCAGTTCAATGCAATTTAGCTCTTTGTCTGCCACAGACATTTTGCTAGCTACTGCCAAGGATAAATAAGAAGACATATACTGTAGCAATGGCTTTTGAATATGGATGAAAGTCTTAGAAAAAAAGAAAAACACATGAATAGTAGAAAATGACTGAATATCTCTGTCAACACTTCCAGTTGGTGGACAGAGGCTTTTTATCAGAGCCAGTTTGTATTACCCACTTCATTCCAACATAATTACATGCTTCAGCTTCCAATTTGCTGCATTTTAATTCTGAAAAAGCATCACTGAATGCCATGTTGTTATCCATGACAATCTGTCAGCTGGCATGAAGGACTGCATTATCTATGCATGTAAAGTCACAGCTATACGGAGACCTTCTGCCTCAGTCTGTTATTCTACCATCTAGGTCTGCTGCAGCTTCCATCAACTTGTATAGGCCACTGGCAAATGGGTTGCAAGGTTATTAGAGTAAGCCCAAGTCCCCAACTCCTATTGAAAGCAGGCAGAAGATCCTGAGAGGGGGACAAAAGCCACTGACTTGTGTGACAGTATGCTCTGATACAGGGGCCAATTAGATCAGAGGCCTTTTACCCCAAACCTCCGACCCCAGTCTAAACTTCATGAGGGCATTATAACACCATCTCTATCCCACACCAACCACAGCTCTCACGTTGACTTCTTATCATTGTTTGTTTTCTTGGTCGTGCTTTTTAGTTCTCCTTGCCGCCCCTTCTTCCAAACCCCTAAAAGCTCAATTTATCTTATTCCGAGCAAAATGGATGATCCCCATTTGTCATGTTGATAAAATTATGCAAATGACAAAAGGAGTTAATAGATAGTGGTGGTAAGGCATGTGGCTAATGGATGAGGTGCCAGCGGCGCCCGTTTTGTGGCAGGACAGCCGCTTTTAGGTTACCTGACAGGGGCATTGAGGGAAAATAATTGGCTTTTCCTATCCAGGGACTCCATGCAAATACAGGGAGAGTGGCATCTTCTGCCTCAGCCGCACAATATCGTCATTAACATCAGAGCTAGCTAGTTGCAAAGGCATTTGATTTCTGCTTAGCTGAGTCAGACTGGGGGTGCCAATCCACTTTTTCAACAGGACGGAGGGCGCTGTGGGATATTAAACAGGAATGGGATTGTCCGATTGTGTCCATGTTTTTCCTCCACATACCTGCATTCCTTATCGTGAATTAGATGCCCTACAAAATAACATTGATTTCCCAGATAAACCCACTGGTCCAGAGGTTGTAAACACCTTCGTACAATGATGGATTTTCTCTGGAATTAGGCCCTCAGTATCTGAGACGGAGTGCAGAAATACTAGACGTGTGTGGGTATATTCTAGGCAGTATTGGATAGAGAATGGGTTTATCTGTGTGTTCGTGCTAAGTGGTGTCAGCCTAGTTCTTTATCACTGTGTCCAGTGTAAATGGACTGTCATTACAGGTTGCTGCTCGTGACACGCCAGTGGCACCGCAGCAAGTTAAAAAGAGCCCAGCGAGCGGAGCCACAGAGATGTCACTGCCCCTCCACTTTACCTTACACAACCAGAGAGGGACACACAGAGAAGTTTGACAAAGGAAGATAAATGCAATTCAATTCTGCCTCTGAACTTTCCCAGGTCCCTAGAGACAGGAATAATGTGCACATGTCAATCCGTTGATTTGAATGAGCCCAACAGACAGCTATTGAAAGATTCCTACAGCTGCTGACAGCCCTCCGACTGTGAGGAAAGACAGATTCACTAAACATAGGTTGACAGACTTCCCCCCCTTCCTTTCTTTTATTCCGCTCTACTTTCCATGCACTATACACCCATCAACCCCATCTATACCTCCCTCTATAACTTTCCTATGCTACTCTCTCTCCCCTCACCTCTCTCTCTCGCTCTGTCTCTTCCTCATACTTTCTTCGGTCACTTTTCTCTCTCTCTCTCTCTCTCTCTCTCATCTCTCGCTCTATTCTAATTCTCGCTCACCGCCCATCCCTCATTTCCCTCCCTTCTCCCTCCCTCTATACTAACCTCTCTCCCTCTCTCTCCCTCCCTCCTGTTCCCCCAGCTCATGCAGCAGCAGGCAGCCATTATGGCAGCGAGCCACGGGGGCTACCTGACGCCCAGCATGGCCTTCCCCGCCACCCAACTCCACCAGATGGGGGCACTCAGCATCAACGGCCTCCCACCCAACTCCATGACCCCGGTGTCTGGGGAGTTCCACCAGGCACTGGGTAAGCAATGCGTTTCATTCTCTTTGGGTGACTGGGTGTAAGTGTGTGTGTGTTGATGTGTGTGGGTGGAGTTTGGGAGATGGGGGGAGGAAGAGGGAAGTGAGAACTGCCTACTGATAATGCCTGCCTACTGATAATGCCTGCCTACTGATAATCCAAAATTATTCAGTTGGAGAGAAAAAAGAAAAGAAAAATACATTTGATGTGATTTGCATATTTATGTTGTGTATGCAGATATATTTTGGTGCGGTAAATCGAATCGGGAGCATAATAGATAAGTTTACAGGTACAGGCACTAATTTCTCCTCCGTCTTTTGACCTTGTGCTTTGAAACACTTACACAGGATCTGCATGCACTTCCCTCAGTTTTCCATTACAAACGGCCCCATCATTCTATACAGACACATTACAGGGAGCGCAGCAGAGGACTTTGAGATAGCTACCGCATAACATTAGCTTATTCAGCAATATTTCATTTTTTGTGAAACTGAGGAACCCACAAGATCCTCGCACACAAAGCATGCATCAAAATGAATAATACAAATTCTAAGTCTTTGTTGTGTTTATTTGTATATTTCCCCTGACATTGCAGTATAGTGAGTTTGGTAACTGTATAACATTATAACTGTATAGCTGTGAGGGAATCAACAGTCAAGATTACGCATCTGTCTGACATGACCCATTTTAAAGCACATTTACGTTCTACTCTGAAAATCTATATCACAGGTTAGAATGGGTTCTGTCAGTGACCATCTCTCTCTCATGACTGAATGCATGCATGTATATCTGATGGAACATGCCAATATGCACATGCTGTGTACTGTATATATGCACTAAGTTCGGCATGGTAGTGGTGGAGGCTGGAGAGGAGCTATTTGTCAAATATTTACAGTGACATTTTTTTTCATGCAAAGTGGGCACTTTTTTTTTACACAGGTAATCAATCAAAGGCAGTGATTAAAAGTTTAGCTGCGGTGCTTCTTCTTCGTTGGTAATACAGGACAGAATTCCACTGCATTGTATGTGTTGTGTTCAGTATTTATACTGAAGCGTGACTGCAGTATAGTGCTACTATGATGAAAGACCAAGAGACAGGATCCCCACATGCACTTCATATGCACACATTGTATGGACTATGTATGCAGCAAATACATAACACTGATTTGAAATATACATAAGTGCATAATCAATACTGAGCCATATCAGATATTCATTTCATATACATTTAACCTTTTCAAAGGGCTTCATAATACTACACCACCTTGTTTCGAGAGAGCAATCCACTATGTTATAATCATAAGAGAAATAGGCTATTGCAGGGTGGTTGGAATCAATGGCTTATCAATCTGCAATGCAAGGAGCTTAATGAACTGGCCTTTGGTATTGAAAAGAGCTCACCATGGTGTGTGTTCCCTCTCAGAAATCCGAGAAGCGCTGAAATATGTCTAGCATTTGACACGCTTCTGTGTAAGCTACAGTCTGCTGATTACTTTTATTATTGAATCCAATGCATTATTAATCACTGCAAGAGAGAGAATTTCCAAGGACTACAATAAATATGAAAGGAATTTTGATTCCATTCATTGGAGTCTGTGCTGATAGGCAGCAGACTGGTGTATGTATGCAACAGCCTCCCCTTTCACATGTCGACTGGTGTCATGACTTATTTAAAGTTCATTGAAGGAGCACATAACATTACTGGCAAGGCTGTCTGTTTAAGGGAGCTGAGAGCCACTTAGAAACTTTGAGACTCATGCAGTGAATAAGTGGAATAATTCATTGTAATTTTAGAGACATGCTTTCATGTTCTTTACTGATGCTGGCCCACAAAGTTGTCTCATCGACTCTCCATATCTTGACACAATGCATTGCCACTATACTTAGATTTGTCAAAAAAAATTCAGCAGTGCCAAATATGCGGCTTAGACATCAAATATAGAAAAGTTTTAGCCTCTATGTTCATAACCTTAGCCTAAATCTCCTTAATAACCCGAAGAAGTTCATTGGATGATGACAGGCGCCTCGGTAAGTCCCACAATGCAGTGCCTGAATTACCATAAATTACAAACAGTGTCGTAAAAATGACCATTCAAAGCCTGGCTGATCTTGAGGTAAACGTGGTGCATTACCCTCTCTTTTAATGATCTGAATCACCTCTGCGCACGCCTGCCTATCACAACATAAAGCTTGTGCACCACGGCAGAAAAAGTTTAAAGCGCCAGAAATGTTAAGGGGTGCTTTCTGAAAACAATGAAACACCCATTTGATCAACAGATGTAAAGCATTTCAGCTTGATGGCGTATAAGCAGCCTGCCAGATGGTTGACTTGATTAGAGCATGTATCCTTACAATGATGCATGATGATGCTTTTTGACAATAATGTTCAGCAGGTGCACTTCCTGAGCTTCAAGAGAAACAAAAATGAAACAAACAAAAAATGCCGACCCCAGGGGGATAGATATGGGGAGGCGAACGGCAGCCCTTTGTTAGGTCTATCACATGACCAGGAAGTGTGTAATCAAAATCACATAATGTTACGTTCCAGAGCGCTGCTCTACATGAGCTGAATACATCCATTACATACATATAGGGCCCTGCCTAACCACACTCCCATTCAATTCAGCCCTGATTGTGTCATTGATGGAAGTGGGTTTGGATTGGGGTCAAAAACATGATGCAGGACAATTCCAGAGTGACTAATGCCACAGTTGAAGCAAATGAGCTGTTTGACATAGTGTTTGTGACCCCCAGAAGGGCTCTGAGCAGCACCACGCCTCAGTGGGAATGCCTGCCTGCCTGGGCTCAGGGCGGCCTCACCTTGGGTAGCTGTGTGTCACGTTCGCCATGGGATACCAGCTCAGACAGAATACCCCCTTTGGCACAAGCCACATTCATCCTACCAGGGTTGCTGCGTACAGACCATTATATCGAATCACATTTTATACAATATGTACCATATATAGTCTCAGCATCATCTAATAGAACTCCATTTTGGACTTTTTAAGGACTTTACCACATTAACATGAATAACACCTTTTAATGACAGTCATTTTCAGTAGCATTTAGTAGTTCTCTTGAAATCTTAATCTACACCCTTTATAACATTTTAGACCTTTCTTCATTCACGTTTAAACAACCAGAACAGTTTGAGTGCAGTTTGCCCTCCGAGTACAAACGCACCTAGTTTTTGAATCAATAAATGAAAACATCTGTTATGAATGCTTATTTCTTGCTTCGCTGAGAGACAGTCCTTGTGTTCATATTGACTGCCCTGCTCTCCAAAATGGGTCCAGTGCTCCTTGTTGATTTGAATGTATAACTAGCATAATAAATACTCTTATGCTTCTTTCTCAGTGCAATCACAACAATTTCCCCAAAGAACAGATGGTAATAATGTAAATGTAATTATGCTTTCATAACATAAAACCAAGTGGAATATGTAGTATACTCACTTCATGGTATAATAACCTTAGAAAGCTGACAGGTGAAACCGAGTTGTGAAATATAAGCAATCTCTTGACCCATAGTTTTCTATTGACTCATTCTGGAGTGCAAAACAACATGTCATTATTATGGGACAATGCATTCAGTAAACAGGCATATGTAAACAGGCACATGCTTGTGTGTGCATTGTAAACAAGCTATGAATATGATTTTCACAATGAGAGGCTATATGTCCACTGGAGTATAAAATGAAATGTCTTGTTATGTATGGCACCGTATATGGAGTACAATATTTCTCCTACTCTAGCTAGAAATACATTAGTTGAGGTCTGCTCATGTTTAAGAACATAATATTTGAGCAGTAACAGTAGTTCATGGAATGGTATGGTTGTGTGGGAAGTAATATGCAGGAAAATGGAATCAGATTCTCAGTATATTCTTTGTAATCCACTTATGCCTTAGATAGGTACTGTATCTACACACAAGTTTTCGAGCACTTTCGGCCTCTTCTCTCCCTCAGAGCTGAGTAGCATTCATTATTAAGTGTGCTTGCTGAAAGCAAAGCACAACTTTAGAAATGGTTTATAATTATATAATTATTATTATTATTTGGCTCCCATTGCCACATGTAGGGCCAAAACCGTTAAAGCTACCAACACCAAAATAACTTTAAAACATGCAGACTGGCACTGGCACTGATGCTTCAAAGAAATCATACATCTCAATGCAGTTCAGGTGCTATAGACTTGAATGGGAAATGTTCTGGTCGCAACTAGTCTTCAACCGTTTAAGCTAGAAACGCCATTCAAACTCAAATGTGCAGACTGTTCTATAATAGTGTGCTTGTATACAGCTTTTTGATACCATGTAAACTTTTTGAACTAATAACCGTTTAAGATGTGCATAAAAGCTCCATAGATTTCAAAGGCAAAATTTGGATACACCACAAACTGACTCAACATAGATGGCTTCAACACAGCTTTTTGCTTCTGTTTCTACTTCAAAAACTATAAAGCTTGTTGTATCCCCATTCATTTCAATGGCGGAACGCAGGCTTCAACATTCTAAACTGAAATCATTGCTACGACACTTTCAGAATGTATCCCCATTCATTTTGAGAGGTTAAAAACACTTGTATTATACTATTATTATTATTATTATTATAATTATTATTTAGGGAAAACCCATTGATACCAGGGTCTCATTCCCAAGGGTGCCCTGATCATAGTAATTCATTCTATGGCTTATGATGATATAGTATTCACTCTAGCCTACTAAAATATCCCACTATAACCCACTATAACAACTATAAAGCTACAAACCACCCCAAAATATGTCACTATAACTAACCCATAGCCTATGAAACCACTATTACTACCAGTACTACTACTGCAATTACTACTACTACTACTATTATTTTACAACCATAAATACTATTTTTCTAGTTTGAATCTGTAGTCGCTCACATTACACTTGGACATGACTCCCTGCAGCTGTGTCTCCTCCATGATCCACTGGGCTCTCTCTGGCGCCAAACGTCCCCAACGAGCATCATCTCCCACCCTGTGACTTTTAGAATCTCCTTTCTCTGGGCTCTTATCACACGTGTGCTGCGTCTGCCTGCTGACCCTGAAGCACAAGGCGGCCGCGGCCCACTGCTAAGCCTTGGAAAATGAATTTCCCTGATGATGGAGAGGCTGCATTATGGCGCGGTACAATAGAGTGCGTGTGGTCGGCCAGACTGGCTGTCTGAACCCTCAGAATGGGGAGCAGCAGTCTCCTGGGCCCCGCCAGAGAATGGGCCAGAGCTGCAGTCTAATTCATCACAGTTCTGCAGGAAACAAGCAAATGCGGGGAGCTTAAAAAAAGGAAATGGTGCAAAAGACACAACAGCTCTCGCCGGGACCCGGGCAATTCCCCTGGTCACAGCGGTTGGCTGCATGAGTGTCAGGCTCCCCACTGCTTAAACTGTGCTCCGAGTGCGTGGGTAGTCTCAGGCTGACATGGCTCTGTGCAGGTTTTTCTGTGTGTGAGCCACAGCCTATTTACCAAGGCATTAGCATTACTCCCAGCCATGCAGCATAGCATACCCACCGTATGTATCCATCCCTATGTGGACTTTTCTTTAGGGGCTCTTTACCGAGGCGGACAAATTGCTATGATGGCATGCCTGAGGGTTTCCGTGACAACCGGCCTTTCTGTCCAATCCCGTCTTGGCTCCAGATTGAAAGGTGGTCCCCAGGGGGCCCGTTTCTCAGCGAGGGCTGATGCTCTACCACGGAGCAGCCTTTCAAAGTAGCCATCATCCATAGTGAGATCCTCCTCAAATGGACTCATTCACATTCCGCCCAAGATTGCACACTTTCAACAAGAGGCTGGTTTAAAATACATCGAACTAGAGAGGAGCATCCAATTCTATTCTAACCGTAAAACATCCTGCAACCGTGTGTGTGTGTGTGTGTGTGTGTGTGTGTGTGTGTGTGTGTGTGTGTGTGTGTGTGTGTGTGTGTGTGTGTGTGTGTGTGTGTGTGTGTGTGTGTGTGTGTGTGTTATGTGCTCATGGTGTGCCAAGCTATCTGATCTTTTTCATGATATATAAAGAGAGTAGGCTACCCGCGTCCACACTGAGTAAATGTTTCACTGTAATCTCCCCTATCTCGTCAGAATCTTACTGGAGTTGCATAGTGGTTTCATCATCCCGCTCTCACTCGGAGCCAGCAGGCTATCGCACAAACACTACAGACAGGCTCATTTTTCACAGGTTGACTTCCCAGTGATCCAGCAGGATGTGTCACCACCAGCGCCTGCTATGTGACAGTTTCGTGTAGGAATCCTGTCTTTGTGATGGAGAGGATGTGTAGTGAACAAAAGTGTGTGTGTGTGTGTGTGTGTGTGTGTGTGTGTGTGTGTGTGTGTGTGTGTGTGTGTGTGTGTGTGTGTGTGTGTGTGTGTGTGTGTGTGTGTGTGTGTGTGTGTGTGTGTGTGTGTGTGTGTATGTGTGTGTGTTTGATAGTCTGTAAAAGTAGAAATGTCCTTGTCTCGGTAGGTCTTAGCTCTCCACCAGCGAACATCACCACTCCCAGCATCGTCACTCCCATCGTCAACGGCTTCACGGGCATCCCCCACCATCAGCCCAACGGACATCCCGCCGTGGAGACCATGTACAGCAACGGCCTGCCGTCCTACTCCACCCAGAGCCCCACCGCCGCAGACACCCTCCAGCAAGCCTTCACCGGAGTACAGCAATACACAGGTAGGCCTTATGTACACACTGAGATTAGACCTCAAGGCTCATACCAAACTGAGGTGCAGTAAATTCATATGATGCATTTTTTGTAGTATGGTAATGAAACCCTACACTACTTTCTTACAACACATGTGCTACTTTATCTCTACCAGTTAACATTATGTATGGGATAATGAGGGGCTATGCGTTCTATGTGAAAATAATGAACGACATGGAAGGTGTGTTCTACGATGCGTTAGCGAGTTGTTTATCCCTTTTATACCATGGCTATAATGTAACACATTTGCTACTAGGAATGTGTTCATTTGCCTGTAGAAATGTGTTCAACATCTACTGAAGTAGCGAGCAAGTTTAATAGATAGCTACAGTAGTTGCCGTGGTAGCCAAACAAACACACCCGCTAGTTTAGCTAACCAAACCACAGACAGGTCAATGAGCTTTAGTTGTAAAAAATCTTTGACAAAACCATCAGTTCTAGCTTGCTATTATGAAAATCAAATTCAACAATGCCAATAATGTTTTCAATTCGGCTCAAACAAAACATGTAAGAATTAATTATAGCCATTGAATTCTACCATGCTGTTCATTATGGGGAAATAATGCACGCTCTAGAATGCCCTTCAAGCCAATCAGAAACTAGTATTCAACCATGTCATGGTGTAATTAAGCAAAAGGCAGAAGGGGGCGTGGTATATGGCCAATATACCATGGCTAACGGCTGTTCTTATGCACTACCCAACGCGAACCCCGAGGTGCTTATTGCTATTATAAACTGGATACCAACATAATTAGAGCAGTAAAAATAAATGTTTTGTCATACCCACGGAATACGGTTATAGATACAGCCAGTCAGCATTCAGGGCTCGAACCACCCAGTTTATAATGCAGATTATACAATGGAATTGTTTAATACTTGTTGCAGATTGTTGTGAAGGGAATACTAGGGCGCTCATTATTTCCGTATAAGGCATGGTATATTTGCACGGAAGAATTCAGGGGCTATAGTTCATTCTTACATGTTCTATGTGTGTGTTGCTTTGAAAGCAAAAGTCGAACTGAAAACATTATTGGTATTGTTAAATTACTAGCTAAACTAGTAAGAGTTTGTTTGGTTACCACGGCAACTACTGTAGCTATCTAGTGAACTTGCTCGCTACTTCAGTGGATATTGAACAACACATTTCTTATTTCATAATGTTGGCATATTTTCATAAAAAACATGATTTTGGTGAATATATTCATACAATTTCGTCCTTCCACGAGATATAGTCCTGACACATATGTAGGGTTGCTACCCAAGCAGGCTGGTCGTTCGTTCTATTGGTTCGGTTGATAGAGACGCGACCCAGTCATTAAGTCATGTTCTGTATCTATGGACCCAGTCGGTCAGTCTTGTTGTTCTGTATCTATGGACCCAGACGGTCAGTCTTGTTGTTCTGTATCTATGGACAGTCCAGTCTTGTTGTTCTGTATCTATTGAAGTCTTGTTGTTCTGTATCTATTGACCCAGTCGGTCAGTCTTGTTGTTCTGTATCTATGGACCCAGTCGGTCAGTCTTGTTGTTCTGTATCTATGGACCCAGTCGGTCAGTCTTGTTGTTCTGTATCTATGGACCCAGTCGGTCAGTCTTGTTGTTCTGTATCTATGGACCCAGTCGTTAAGTCTTGTTGTTCTGTATCTATGGACCCAGTCATTAAGTCTTGTTGTTCTGTATCTATTGACCCAGTCGGTCAGTCTTGTTGTTCTGTATTTATTGACCCAGTCGGTCAGTCTTGTTGTTCTGTATCTATGGACCCAGTCATTAAGTCTTGTTGTTCTGTATCTATGGACCCAGTCGTTAAGTCTTGTTGTTCTGTATCTATTGACCCAGTCGGTCAGTCTTGTTGTTCTGTATTTATTGACCCAGTCGGTCAGTCTTGTTGTTCTGTATCTAGTCTTGTTGTTCTGGACCCAGTCATTCAGTCTTGTTGTTCTGTATCTATGGACCCAGTCGGTCAGTCTTGTTGTTCTGTATCTATGGACCCAGTCGGTCAGTCTTGTTGTTCTGTATCTATGGACCCAGTCGGTCAGTCTTGTTGTTCTGTATTTATTGACCCAGTCGGTCAGTCTTGTTGTTCTGTATCTATTGACCCAGTCGGTCAGTCTTGTTGTTCTGTATTTATTGACCCAGTCGGTCAGTCTTGTTGTTCTGTATCTATGGACCCAGTCGGTCAGTCTTGTTGTTCTGTATCTATGGACCCAGTCAGTTAAGTCTTGTTGTTCTGTATCTATGGACCCAGTCGGTCAGTCGGTCAGTCTTGTTGTTCTGTCTTGTTGTTTCTGTATCTATGGACCCAGTCGGTCAGTCTTGTTGTTCTGTATCTATGGACCCAGTCGGTCAGTCTTGTTGTTCTGTATCTATAGACCCAGTCGTTAAGTCTTGTTGTTCTGTATCTATGGACCCAGTCATTAAGTCTTGTTGTTCTGTATCTATTGACCCAGTCGGTCAGTCTTGTTGTTCTGTATTTATTGACCCAGTCGGTCAGTCTTGTTGTTCTGTATCTATGGACCCAGTCATTAAGTCTTGTTGTTCTGTATCTATGGACCCAGTCGGTCAGTCTTGTTGTTCTGTATCTATGGACCCAGTCGGTCAGTCTTGTTGTTCTGTATCTATGGACCCAGTCGTTAAGTCTTGTTGTTCTGTATCTATGGACCCAGTCGGTCAGTCTTGTTGTTCTGTCATTCAGTCTTGTTGTTCTGTATCTATTGACCCAGTCGGTCAGTCTTGTTGTTCTGTATCTATGGACCCAGTCGGTCAGTCTTGTTGTTCTGTATCTATGGACCCAGTCGGTCAGTCTTGTTGTTCTGTATCTATGGACAGTCGGTCAGTCTTGTTGTTCTGTATCTATGGACCCAGTCTTGTTGTTCTGTATCTATGGACCCAGTCGGTCAGTCTTGTTGTTCTGTATCTATGGACCCAGTCGGTCAGTCTTGTTGTTCTGTATCTATGGACCCAGTCGGTCAGTCTTGTTGTTCTGTATCTATGGACCCAGTCGGTCAGTCTTGTTGTTCTGTCTTGTTGTTCTGTATCTATGGACCCAGTCATTCAGTCTTGTTGTTCTGTATCTATTGAGTCTTGTTGTTCTGTATCAGTCTTGTTGTTCTGTATCGGTCAGTCTTGTTGTTCTGTATTTAGTCTTGTTGTTCTGACCCAGTCGGTCAGTCTTGTTGTTCTGTATCTATTGACCCCCAGTCTTGTTGTTCTGTATCAGTCTTGTTGTTCTGTATTTATGGACCCAGTCGGTCAGTCTTGTTGTTCTGTATCTATGGACCCAGTCGGTCAGTCTTGTTGTTCTGTATCTATGGACCCAGTCGTTAAGTCTTGTTGTTCTGTATCTATGGACCCAGTCGGTCAGTCTTGTTGTTCTGTATCTATGGACCCAGTCGGTCAGTCTTGTTGTTCTGTATCTATGGACCCAGTCATTAAGTCTTGTTGTTCTGTATCTATTGACCCAGTCGGTCAGTCTTGTTGTTCTGTATCTATTGACCCAGTCGGTCAGTCTTGTTGTTCTGTATTTATTGACCCAGTCGGTCAGTCTTGTTGTTCTGTATCTATGGACTCAGTCGTTCAGTCTTGTTGTTCTGTATCTATGGACCCAGTTGTTTGTTCTAAGTGCCCTACTGGCTGGCAACTTTTCTATTCCTTGCTTGCTTGCTAGCCAACTACGGCTAATTTACAGTCACATCAAGCAGTGCAGCCAGAATAACAGCAAAGTAGCTGCATTTGCGTTTGTTAAAGCTGCTTTCTTGTGACATTTGGATACATCCATAACAATTATGCACAATTTCACCTGGCATAGAAACTGTGCTCTCTTGTCAGGACACTGTTGTTCAGAGTAACTAGCCAACCACATAGCTAACGCCAATCATTTTAAACTGACGCTGGAAAGACTGCAACCGAGCTGCATTTTGTTTCATTTGGCCTGTTTTCTATTCGTATTTCTTTGTATGTATCCATAGAAATGATGCCAGCTGATTCATGATTTTGAGTGGCTGTGAAAATCTGCCTGTCTGTCTTGTCCCGACTCCAGACACTTTCATTACTATGGGACAGCTGGAGATCGAATTTCAATATTATTGAAACAATGTTGCAAATGTCGGAGAGACAGACAGCAAGGTTTATACAAATCTCAGCTGTTGAAAACCAATTGTTGTCTAAAAGAAATGGGAGATAATGTCTAAATGCTTTTTATATTGGAGATCAAGTTTATAAGTCTGGCTGGGCTGATGAGACAGTGGATTGCGCAGTGAGATGGCACAGAGTAAATGGGCATTTCAACGTCATAGCTTTAGCCGGTGGTAACTTGTGGAATAGACACCCGCTGGAATGCGGTTTTAACCAATCAACATCCAGAATTATACCCACCCGTTGTATAATGAATGACAAACTGCAATACTGTAACTGAAAGCATACATCATAACTGACCAACTATAATAAAGATTACTATAATAAAGATTGTTATAAATATTGACACAAATAGTTTGAGTATTCAGTGATGACCAAACCTACAGCAGCGCTGACATGAACCCCCTTGTTTCTCTCTGTGTTTCCCCTTCAATGTGTTGTAGCTATCTACCCAGCTGGCACACTGACTCCCATAGGCCAGACACTGCCTCAGCCATCCCAGGTCATCCAGCAGCAGCAACAGAGAGAAGGTGAGGGTGAGAGAACAATATCACTAACACTCTTTTACAACTATTGTACTACACTATTATAAATAGTTACATATTCACTGTTAATTGCTTCTTTGCAATATTGTCTTTCAGATTTTGGCATTACACTTTCCTGGTAATGTTGTCTAGGTGTTATAATGCAGTGATTAAATGTTCCCTTTTTAGAAAGTGTTACATAGTACTCTAGCTGTGTCAAGGTATTATCTGGGGGGAAAGAAAAGTAATCAAGCATCATCATCTTAGCATCTTTGGATGTGATGCAGTCTAGCAGGATTGACTTTAGCTTTAACCTTTTCCAAAATGTAGACAACATAGAGATTACATTTGAGCATCTAATGGTTGATTGCGTTGTGTAATCCATTGACTGGTGTCAAACACATTTATAGGTCACATCTCAATCTGCTTAGTTGATTGTCCTACACAGCATTATGATGACAACCGTGTGTAAATGTCATTTTGGTTTCACTATTTCTAAGTCATTACCAATCAGCTTTTCCTCAAAGACATATGCATTTATTATTATGTCGGCCTTTGTCTTGATTAAAGGTTGAGAGGTTTTACTAGATTAGATGCTCGAATAGAGGTGTAATGCTCCCCGCTCGACATCTCCACGAAAACACATCATCAAGTCGCCACCTCAGTGATGTCATGCCGCCACACCGTGCAACATCAAATCAAAGTTGGAAAATTCACAATTTGTATTTGTGGTGGTAAACACAGCGTTGTTATTATTTCAAGATAATGTTACCGAACTCCTAACAAATGTGTTTCTTTGCCACTCCATTAGTCGTGCTCCTCAGATCTGTTCCCCGGGCAAATGAGAAGCCACGGGTCTGCAGGCAGCGGTAAATAAAGCAGTACATAGGTCTGATTGTGGTTGCCATGGTTTCTGTGTGTTCGCAGGGCCCGAGGGCTGTAACCTGTTCATCTACCACCTGCCACAGGAGTTTGGAGATAATGAACTCATGCAGATGTTTCTGCCTTTCGGGAGTGTCATCTCCTCCAAGGTCTTCATGGACCGAGCAACCAACCAGAGCAAATGCTTCGGTGAGTTTTGTAATGGAGCTATAGTACAGTAGGTCATAGAGAGAAGGTCTATGTTTGTTCTATCGATCAATCTATTATCTTAAATATCATTTTCATGTATCGCAAACAAGGCAATCTGTACTTAAATATTTACATTTTTATATATTATCATGATAGTATGATTCCTGTGCTATTTCAACAAAATATAACTTTTACATTAAACAAGTTGGTAGCCTATATTTCCCTTCTTATCTTACTAAGGATGTCCTTTGAGTTTGAAAAGCTTTTAGCTATTTTGTTCACAGCCAATCTTGGGAATACCATGTATGTAGTCACAGTCCCTGTGCTACTGTATTACTGTGTGGATGTGAAATTGACCTGAAAACTCATGTGAGGGCTTCTGCTGTATCAGCATCCAGATCACCGCTCTGTTACCCGCACTACTTCCCAATACCCAGGGCGCACTGGGGCTGATTCACACGCCAACCTGGCCCTGGTCCCACTTGGCTCTGCCAACCCACAGACCAGACCTGCCTTTGGGCTTGAAAAAAAAGTGGGGATGAAGGGAGGGGGGGAGAAAAAATGAGGGTAAGGCAAAGGACAATTATAGATCAACATTTGTTTTCAATTCAGGGAGCCACACATCCCTGGGCAAAATTGATTGCCGCCCGGCTCTCAGGGGGGACTTAATAACATATAAATTTGCAGTATTGACTAATACACTATGCATTTACAATGTAATGTTAGGTCTGGGGACTGGGCTGCTCTGTAGGGTAATTAATGTAGAAGGCAGGGAGAGGGATAAACCCAGACTGATGGTGCTGGGAGAAAAGCTGACATTAAGAGCTCCCCTTAAACCTGCTTTAAGTCCACATCCTTCCCTGTTATTCATGGCAGGGCCAGCCTAGGGCACCCCTCTCATCCTCTCTGCCTCCCTCTGTCCCCCGTAACCCATCCCCCTAATGGGGCAGTGTAGGCAGACACCTCCCCTCCCAGGTGTCAGGGGACCTGGGGAGGCTCCTGCTGTTTTTCCATGGGTCATCGACTGTTCCTAATGACACTATAGACGCTGGGGAGTGCATCAACCGGAGCCACACTCCACTGCAGTTTCTGGTCATTGACTTTCAAGGCTTCATTTTTACAGTTGATGGAAACAGGATGCTCAGCATGAGTTTGGACTTGAGTGTCTGGCGCCGTACGCATGTGCTTCTGCGTCGGCCTGTCTCTGTGTTCACCTGTGTGGGTTCTGCTTCTCCGTGCAAGTGGAACAGCCACAATGGCATGCTCATTGATTTATAATCAAGAGCATTTGATAGTGTTTACACAAAGCTACATTGAGAAGCAAAATGGTTCAAATGACAGAAAATGCTAAATATTGTTCCAAATATTACTTTGGTTCCCATCAAAATAAGCCCTTTGATATAATCTGAAATAGTCCATATGCATAATGCGAGTGCATTGTCTGAAATCTTTTATTTGTTTCCTCATAATTTAAGTCATTAGATACCTGTTTGACTACTTTTCCATATTGACCGTTTGAGCTTTTAGGCTAATACACTTTTCCTGTCTTTTCTCCTAGGGTTTGTGAGCTTCGACAACCCAGCTAGCGCACAGGCAGCTATTCAAGCCATGAACGGCTTTCAGATTGGAATGAAGAGGTTGAAAGTCCAGTTAAAACGACCGAAGGATGCCAGCCGCCCTTACTGACACAACCTAGCCCTCAGTGTTCACTGCAACAGCACAGGTAAGCCCAGTGGACTTTCGTATAGACTCAGACTTATAGAGTGCCTGTCACCTAGAAATAGGATATCTGTCATCATGATAGACAAAGATAGATTGATTTGCAAATGTGGGCTGGCTTTCTCCAAACCATCACACTGATATCATGGGCATAATTGAACTATTTTTTTTAAAAAGCTGTAAAATCTGTTCATCAAGAAGCATCAAACATTCAAATAAAAGCAAGCTTGATCTAATCATGGCTTTGTTGGATTCTAGCTTGAAACATACTTCTTCATGTTACCATACTAGAACTTATTGATTGCTTTACATGCATAAGGAATATATATGTTGGGGTCAATGGAGGGCGAATAGGAAGGTGGTGTATGGAAAGTTACTGAGTGAGACAAGGGGAAGTGCAGAAAGTTTATATTCTGTTCAAACATGCTATTGTTGAATATCAATGATCTTAAGGAGGGAGGCAAAGGGCAACAGTCTTGTTTCAGTTCCTGATAAGGCAAGCCAGCTGTGAAATTAGGGAGGAGCGAGAAATTTGGCTCGAGGTCAAGTCAACGGATGAAGTGAGAAAGACCTCTGGGTGGGGTGCCAGAGGGGCCCACCACAACGACTGTCCTACTGCCGTCCTACGACCGTCCTATCTCACACGCATACACCTCCATGTCCATGAAGGTTCTTGCATCAGGCAGGGCCCTGACAACACCAGTGAGAGGAACCAGTACAGTTCCTGACTAGCAACAGAGATGTATTGGCTGTCTAGATGTGTAAGGAGCTGACCATGCCCAGTAGGACGTTATAAATACATGTGCTTGTGTAATCATACCTTGTCTTTGCAGCTGTATGACCCAGTATGGTTTAATACATCTAGCTTGAGCTTTCTTCAGAGTCCAACTGAACCTAACAATTTGATCTCTATTTTTTAGGTTTTGAGGACAACTGAAGATATCTTGGAGTTCAACTTTTTTTCTTTGAAAACAAAAATTATGTTAAAAAAAAATCCACACAAGGAATTTTCGAAGACATATCAGCATTTACTTATGATGAAGACGTAGGCTATTGCAATGATGAAGAGATTGAAGAAGGTGTGAAGGAGTTGGCAGCAGCTACACCGAAGGACTTCAACGCAACAAACGGCACAGTGCAAGAAATCCAAGAGAAGTTTAAAAAAAAAAAACTGAAAAAAGATGTGAAACTTTTCTTGTTGAGACTTGAATTGTTAATTAAGCAACAAACAAACAAAAAAGCAGCAACAACAAATAGATTTCTATATACGTATTATATACACATATATATAAAGAAGGAGGCGCTTGTGGCTTTTACTATACTGGATAAATGAGGGTTAACACTTGAAGATCAAGAAAAACAGTGGAAAAAAAGAAGCTATTCTGTCCTATTGATGGACTTTCTTTCTCTTTCCCTCTTTCTCTTATTCTCTCACCATCTCTCAGCAAGCGCCAGACTATGACTTTCTGGGGTCACTGAGGTTTCCATTAGCTACAGTACAACTGAAAATCTTTCACCCCTAAGGGACCAAAGGACCAAACATTTTTATTGCTCTCAACAGTAATATAATATAGTATTAATGATACTAATACTACAAACTACTACTAATAATGTTACAAGTTAAAACTTAAGAAGAAACTTACTAGCTTCAGGTTGGAGCAGGAAAAGGGGTTTTTCTTTTATTTTCCTTTTACATTTATAGCTACTGGGTTTGAGAATATTAAAAATCTTTAAAAAAATAAAAAATAAAAAAAGTATTTTAAAAGCTATACTATTTTAGTGGACGTAGAATATGTGGATTAGAGATTGTTTTGGGCATGTTCAGATCTGCTGTTAGCAGTCATCATTCCAAATCTGGACTCATCATCCTGGACATATCTCTCTAGTAACTTCTCTGTGTTGAAGGAACAAAGCAACTCTGAGTAGCTGCTCATAAAGCGCCACACTGTAGTGCCAAAAGATATCCCGGAAATTGTGTCAAACCAAACATTCAAGACATACAGTGTATTGAACAATATTTTAAATCTTCTGCTGTTTCTAGTCCCCCTGTCAGCGCACTGCATTCCATTGTGATGTATTATCATTGTAGACCACCATCTTTTTTTATTGCAGAAAAAGGCATTCCGTGTCAGGAAAAAGCGAGGCAGCGTCATTAAAGCACTGATAATACAGATAATCTGACCATAAAGCACAGCTGTAAAAGTGCCACCCGGTAGTGTGGATACGGAGCAGTAAAGAAGCTCAACATCTTTAACTGGTTAATAAAATATACAAATTACCCTGACAATGGTTATAAAATTGCCAACCAAGCGTTGCAGTGCCTACTGGGTCCTGCCCCCTACCTCTGCCAGCTTTCTCCAGCTGCTCTCTGCAGGAGGGGGGGGCTCCCTGCTCAAGCACATCTCTTTTAATAGGGACCATCAGTTTATGGGGACCTGAGACCTAACTCGCAACATAATTAGGATAATGCTAATATTGATCAGGTGGAGAGCAGTACTGCGGGGCACGAGATACACAATCAATTACACATTGGCATTTCGAATGAATTGACTGACTGACAGAGTTCATTTTTCACACAGCGCCTGCATGATAAATGCAGCAGCACCTTACCCCCTTCTCTCACTGCTTCAGGGAGGGCCTAGACTGACACACATGTGCTGTGGACCTGTTTGTGACTGCGAGACAGAATGCTATACTTTTAAAACACATGTGACATGTGACATATGATATACAGAGCATTCGGAAAGTATTTAGACCCCTTTACTGTTTCCACATTTTGTTACGTCACAGCTTTATTCTAAAATGTATTAAATTGTTATTTTTCCTCATCAATCTACACACAATACCCTATAATGACAAAGCAGAAACATTTTTTTTAAATGAAATATTACATTTACCGAAGTATTCAGACCGTGCTTTGTTGAGTTACCGTTGGCAACGATTACAGCTTTGAGTCTTCTTCGGTGTGACCCTACAAGCTTGGCACACCTGTATTTTGGGAGATTCTACCATTGCTCTCTGCAGATCCTCTCAAGCTCTGTCAGGTTAGATGGGGAGCGTAGCTGCATAGCTATTTTCAGATCTCTTCAGAGATGTTAGATCGGGTTCAATTCCGGGCTCTGGCTGGGCCACTCAAGGACATTCAGAGACTTGTCCCGAAGCCATTCCTGTGTTGTCTTGGCTGTGTGCTTAGGGTCGTTGTCATGATGGAAGGTGAACCTTCGCCCCAGTCTGAGGATCTCTCTGTAATTTGCTCCGTTCATCTTTTCCCCGATCCTGACTAGTATCCTAGTCCATGCCTCTGAAAAACATCACCACAGCATGATGCTGTCACCACCATGCTTCACCGTAGGCATGGTGCCAGGTTTCCTCCAGACGTGACGCTTGGCATTCAGGCCAAAGAGTTCAATCTTGGTTTCATCAGACCAGAGAATCTTGTTTCTTTAGGTGCCATTTGGAAAACTCCAAGTGGGCTGTCATGTGCCTTTTACTGAGGAGTGGCTTCCGTCTGGCCACTCTACCATAAAGGCCTGATTGGTGGAGTGCTGCAGAGATGGTTGTCCTTATGGAAGGTTATCCCATCTCCACAGAGGAACTCTGTCAGAGTGACCATCGGGTTCTTGGTCACCTCCCTGACCAACGCCCTTCTCCCCCGATTGGTCAGTTTGGTCAGGCAGCCAGCTCTAGGAAGAGTCTTGTTGGTTCCATTGTGTTCTCGGGGACCTTCAATGCTGCAGACATTTTTTGGTACCCTTCCCCAGATCTGTGCCTCGACACAGTCTTGGAGCTCTACGGACAATTCCTTCAACCTCATGGATTTGTTTTTGCTCTGACGTGCGCTGTCAACTGTGGGACCTTGTATAGACAGGTGTGTGCCTTTCCAAATCAAGTCCAATCAATTGAATTTACCACAGGTGGACTCCAAGTTGTAGAAACGTCTCAAGGATGATCAATGGAAACAGGATGCACCTGTGCTCAATTTCGAGTCTCATAGCAAAGGGTCTGAATACTTATGTAAATAAGGTGTCTGTTTTTTATTTTTCATAAATGTGCAAACATTTCTAAAAGTCTGTTTTTGCTTTGCCATTATGGGGTACAGTGTGTAGACTGCTGACGAAAAACATGTATTTAATCCATTTTAGAATAAGCCTGTAACGTAACAAAATGTAGAAATATTCAAGGGGTCTAAATACTTTCCAAAGGCCCTGTATCATTCCTGGAATGGAAACAAATAGTCTGTAGAGTTTATTTAGTATAGCAGCAAACAATGAGGTCAAACGGAGGAGCAAGTGTAGTGTAGTCCTTCCTGCCTGCCTGCTGTAGATGGGACTGAACTTAAGAGCAGATGCAATCTTTCCGGTGGGAATAGTAGCACGCTGACAGGAGAACTCTTACACCATGAGGAACAGCTTGGCTTTAGCAGCCTTAGGAGGTCAAATTAACAGCAAAATGATCCATCAATTAGACTGCAGCAGGCCTGACATTAAGTGTAGTTACTGCAGCTGCTGCTCGGAAGGGGAGTCACAAACAGGAACACAACAACAAAACAAACTCTGACGCAGACAGCGTGCTATTAGCCTGAAGAACCATTAATGTGTTGTCTAATAGTTGGCAACTCCTATAGCCAGATGGAGACGATCATTTAAAGAGTATTAGTAAAAAGTTAACTGTTAAAGCAGTAGAATATACTATTCCTATGAAATATAAACATGTTTTACACTAATGATATGTTTGAGATGAGATCGGTTTGCAGATTTACATTGTAGCAGTATTCCTACTCAACTCTATTCCCTTTTCTAATTTCCATCGCAAAGCCATTCAATCACCATACTCATTCTCCTCTGATGCCGATCCATCTACCACTGAGGAAAGGCCTCTACCTCCTCTCTCTCTCCCCCTCCCTCCCTCTCTATCCCTCTCTCTTTCTCTCTCCTGCTCTCTGAGCACTGCCCTGTGCCCTGCTCACTCTGAATATGTAGACGCTGTTCTTTTCCACCACACATCCCGTCTGTCTGATGTCTGGCAAATGGCATATCTGCTTGAATGACTGGGCAACAAACCATCTGAATGAGAATTTGACTGCGAGGATGTGACTGAGCAAGTACCAGCATGTATATTTAGTGCTCTCTGAAGAGTTCTGAATGTAAGCCTCAGCATTGAAACCAAAAGGACAATGCACACTAAACTTGACCACTGAAAGCTACAAAAGGCTGGAGTTCTTGTATGCTGTCAAAGTGCTGTAATGCCTTTATCAACATCAGAGGTGCCAAATCTCAGCCGAGTGCGTTTATAAAGGGACAACCTCTGTTTAATTCCCCCATCAGACATTAAAATGATCATATTGTAAAGCTAAAAAAGGAAGAAAAGCCAATAGCAGACGACGGATTCACGATATTCATATGCAGCAGTGCAAATATGTGGTAGTAGATGTTTAATGACGTATTAACAGTTGAAATATTAGCAAATTAGAGAACAAGATTGATTAAGAACATATTGACAGTTTTTTTGTTTTTTTTGCAAGGTAGATATTTACCCGTATTTGCCAAAAGTGAGTTACTGTGGTAGGTCCCCTCTGTTTATCCTCCCCTGTCGGGACTAGGAACCTTAGTAAACTGTGATATACAGATGTGCCCCTAGCATCTGGAGCCTTAGTCCAAAAAGCTTTTCTTACACAAATTTTACTGGAGGGATTTTTAAATTATTAAAATCAAATTACATTTGGCCTTTAACAACAGCTTGGGTAATACAAATTAAAGATGGCAATTTTGGCTGAAATGTAATGCGTTTGAGAAATGAGAGGTAATTTTTATGGAGGGGTAAAAGTTAAGAGTACAATAATTGCTACGGAGGCGTGTGGATGCAGACTGTTTATATCAATTCCAGTATTATTTGCCCACATGGGGTGCGAGTTTACAGGTGCTGTCCTGTCTGATTTGTAGGCAACAGCAGTAATTCTCATTGCACTACAATTTAAACGACGTGCTTGAGCCAGTGAAATGTTTTTCAGTGTTTTCATTGTAGTACCATTCTGCCTCGTTCATACCTTGTCATTCCATCTCTCTAACCATGATGGTCATTGAATCTCTGAGCATGCTCAATAGGGGGCTAGGGGGGGTTAAAGATTATAATTATGGTACTACTCATATTAACAATATGATTCTTTAACTATGGTTTGAATGCTAAGGATAGTAGCTTATTATAAATATGAAATCTGTATATTATGGAAAATCAGCACAGGACCTTTCTTTGGGTATTATGGTGGGTGGAATTGGGAGGGCTGGGAGGGGAGGGTTTTTGCTTTATAAAGATGTTAAACTTCTGGTTTCTCAGCACAAAGCATACAAAAATATATAACAAAAGTATTGAATCTGTTTAGTAGACTTTACTGACATGTTATGGGGCAAGGGAAGCATTTCAGTGCTATTCTCTAAACCTGGACCAGAAAAATGCTGTTTACAGGTTTTTTCAAAGAGGAGAGCTCCACCTATCTGCTTGATGGGCTCAGTACAGCATGGTTAACTGAAAAGGGAAGCAGTACCTTTTTATATATAAAAAAAATGAAATATGTGTTCTGTAATAGCCTGAGAAACCAAACATTTTTTCCCCGTTGAAATTTCTTGAATACTTGCTGCTTAGATTATTTCATATTAATGATTAATGATTTAATGGTTTTATAATTATTTATTTGATCAGGTAAGGAACTTGATATTTAATTATGTATGTGTTTATTTATTTATTATTTAATTGTTTATTTATTTCATTTGTATTTATTTATGTTATTGTTCTGTTATGATAAGGTATGTATAAAAAGAAATGCTTATTGGGGCTTTTCTCTTTCTCCTTTTTTTCAATTTTACAATAAAATTTCAAACTGGATGTTGCATTCTCATGTGTAATAAATGCATAACTACACCACTGAGAAGGGAGTTGTTGGACAAACAGCTAAGTATCCATCCTTGTTGCAACCTTTTTCCTGGAATATTTCTAGGGTAATTTTCTAGGTATTGGGTAATTTTCTAGGTATAGGGTCATTTTCTAGGTATAGGGTCATTTTCTAGGTATAGGGTCATTTTCTAGGTATAGGGTCATTTTCTAGGTATAGGGTAATTTTCTAGGTATAGGGTAATTGAGTGTGCGGATATGGCCATTATCACTGATGGCCTTACGCCCTTTCAGCACGTTACCAGCAGTACCAATCACATGCAATCTTCAAATACACGCCTCCAAGACCATAAGAAAACAAGCTCACATGATCATTTGTGGGAAATGAGGATGTATCTGATAGGAGACTGTTCTATAGTTCACAGGGTAGCATAGAGCCAGGCAGTAGTTGGGGAAATGTATTCATTGTATACTCATATAGAAACCTAATGAGGCAAGGTGTAGAGTGATTGAAATGATCTGTCATCCTAAAGACTGTGGACCCAGTGCTCTGCTATATAGTAGGTAACTTCTGATTGTATGGCTATTGGACTTAACCTGGGGATATGATATATTTTGGGGGAAACTTTGATGGGTAACAATAACCGGAGGGAATGATGTTGGCAGGAACAAGTCAAAATGATTGTGTAAGAAATAAAGAAACTCATAACATATACATTACACATGCTATCAGTACAATGTATACAAATCATGGCGCATTCATGCAGCATTGACAAAGAGTACAGTATATCCTTGAAAATATACTGTGTCTTCACAAGACACAAGAAAATCAACAGATGTTATCGCTGACTTGACACATTGACCTGTGTTTTAAAAATGGTTGTGTTGATGCATCAAAAGATGTAGTGACATTAACAGTAGGGCTGGGTTGCTACGGTAATGAAGGAAGGAAGAACATTCTGAAGAGCAGGGGGAAAAGGGCGGACCAAAATTAGAACCACTAGCACATGAAATAAATTGGCCCAATTCCAATAAAGTATGGCTCTTGGTCAGTGTGCTAGCCCGGCAGTTCATCTTTATTATCAGTTAATGAAAATCAATCCCCCTCCTGATAAACTCTTATCTCCACGGCCTTTGTGGGACCGTGCACAGGGAGATAATAAATTAGGGTAATATTGCCTTTGATGAGGGAGTGAATTGCAAATTATTGTAACTTTCCAAGATTTATGATGCAGGTGCTTCATTTCCGAGCAGGGTTTTTCCAGGCTCCGGGGTGCTGAGGTGCCATTTGTTAAAAGTTTGGTGACAGCCGTTAACAAAAATATACACTCAGCTGTCCAGGTATTCTCTACTGTGGCTTGCCTTACTGTACAGTAGTGCAACTACCACTACAATGGCATGCATTGGTTCTTGCTTAGGAGGAAGATGCTTTTATTTTACACACCCAGTAGTGAATGCATCGGAGATACTAATAGACCAAACCCAGGGGAAGGTATGTGTTTATTTAAGTAGAAATGTCAATCATCCTTTATATAAGTTCTCTCTCATACCAGAGTATAGTTTGATATGTAGGTCAGTAGCCATATGCTCCATCAGGTTGTCTATTTGAGAGACATGTTCAGGTTCCTCCTGTCATGTTGATTATTGAAGAGACAGAAACATGGACTCGGTCAAGTATAAAAGCCTGTGTTTTGAGATAGCTGGGATCATCCAGAATCCCCCTCCCCACACACACCTTCCACCTACAGCAACTGAACAACATGTTGGATTATGTTATGCTGTTCTGTTATAGAGATCTATGCAACAGTATCTGCATGTGGAATTACAATTTGCTCTATCTTACACAGGCACAAACCAGGTCCACAAACCAGGTCCTGAATGCACAAGTTGGTTAACGTTATGCACAGCACACACCAGCTTCCTGCCAGTGATTCATGGGACGACAGGACAAGATGTGATTTAATAGGCCATGAAAAACGTGACGAAAAAAAGAATACAAACCTGAGCACTGAGAACCAGCCATACCTGCTGCTGTCCACAAAGCTATGAAAAAGGAGTTCTACTCTGTCATAGAATTATTTATTCCTTACATTTACAATGAATGAAGAGAAAGTGCCTATAAAGAGGATCGTCAATGTTTACACTGAACGCCAGCATTTTGGCCTTTAGAAAATAAGTGCATGAAATACTTTGCATATATAGAGAGTCTTGCGCCATCTTTTTCAGTATAATCTGGACCGAAGAGAATATCACTATATCAACAATAACATAACCGGTCTAATACTTAAATAACACTATAATACAAAGACACTTGACAGAGAATATTCTGTTGACCTTGTATAATGCAGAATTCTATATCCTTATCAAGGCCAACTCATTTCAGTCTCCGAACACCTTGTATTAAGACAACCATCAATCTAACTATTTAACAATCAAGGAGAGGACTCACATAGCACTATCTATTTATCTTGCCAACTTCTCTATTAATATCAAATTAATTTCTCCAGTGAGAGTATCAATCACTCAAGGGTTTGTTCTCAACTCATTAGCATTTTAATTGTCCTTGTTTACAAGGGAAAGTGAAGGGAGACTGGTTGTAAAAGAAGGTGGATGATGGCCAATCTACAGTACCTACAGTATCCTTTACATAATGCAAGCCTACATACAAACATGTACCATTCTTAGCATACAAAACATATTTTTAAAGGAACATGATTTTCAAGAAAACATTTTCGTAAACTTGGAAAATTTATTTTAAGATTTATGACTATCCTCTAACCTAATTTGTGTACTGGCTTGTCAGATGTTTCAATATATCAAGTTTCCCCTATTCTAAGCCCACCCTCAGTGCCCACATGTCAGTTTTAGTGGCAGTTGTCATGCTGTCACCGGTTCTCCCAGATGAATATGAATCAGGACAGGACCGAAATCTTGAGTTTGTTTAACACCGCTGGGCAAATGGAACTTTCATCTCCCCCACACCATGTTAACAACCAAAGAACAACATGGACCATATTAGCCCATCTATTTATGGAATAAAAAATGATAAGACAACTGAAGTTGGAGGGTTGACAAACGTCATAAGGAAGGAAGAGCAGAAAAATAACTATTAAAGTGGCAATTGGAGCTATATAGCCATCAGCGTGTTAACTAGCGCTCTGCCTGCTCGGCTGCCAAGACAAGATTGCTTGTGACAGGTTTTACCACGGCCGCACAATTGCTTCTTTCTATTTTCTCCCCTCCTCAGATGATATTAAAAATAAGGGTGATGAACACTCAGCCCAAGAACACACGATTTAGGACATCTGGCGTGTGCTAAGAGTATAATGATAAATGTGGATAGAATGGTGACGCATTTCATCATTTTCCTGCCCATCTCCAAACCCTTGTGGCTCATTGGTGTGCCATCTGACATGGGGACACTAGTATAAAGCAAAGAACGTGTGAGAAAATAGCTTACTTTGCGAAATAGATACTGAAATAAAATACAGACGGGGCATGCTGACTAGCTAAATGGGAACTGGGACCATGTGTGTATTGCATATCTAACAGTGTCCTGTGCTGTCTGTTTTGTCTTTCTTGTTGTTTTCAAGATATTGTCAAGCACAGGCCAAACCTTGTTAAAGCCTAGAATGGCAGGCGAGAGCAGACTCACTAGCCAGCCCAGCATTGAGCAAACATTTACACACACTCTATACACATAGACACCCCCCTCTGATGCTGCACAAACAGCAAGTAGAGCAAGATAGAAGTAGCTAGCACAGGGGACTCTGAGGAACCCAGCAGGGAATGGGTGGTATAATAATCATGGCATGTTCTGTACGCAGGAAGAGGGCACCTATAGCCTTCAGACTCCTGGCAAACTAGGAAAAGAGACATGCTTCCATGAATGTAATGAAGGTAACACGAATGAAAAGAGGTCTTATAAGGTACATTCAGAGTGCTATACACACACATCTTAATGGTCACCACATTTTTTTGTTATAAGTTCATGAATAGCATAAGCCATTAACAGGGCAAACAAGATTACAGTGCCTTCAGAAAGTATTCAGACCCCTTCACTCTTTCCACATTTTGTTACATTACATCCTTATTCTAAAATGGATTACATTTTTTTTAAATGTTCAGCTATCAACACACAATACTGTAATGATGAAGCAAAAACAGGTTTTGATTTTTTTGCAATTTTATTAAAAAAAAAAAAAAACTGAAACATCATATTTACGTAAGTGTTCAGACCTTTTACTCAATACTTTGTTGAAGCACCTTTGGCAGCGATTACAGACTCAAATTATTTTGGGGTGTGACACTACAAGCTTGGCACACCTGCATTCTTCTCTGCAGATCCTCGAAAGCTCTGTCAGGTTGGATGGGGAGCGTTGCTGTACAGCTATTTTCAGGACTCTCCAGAGTTGTTCAATCGTGTTCAAGTCCGGGCTCTGGCTGGGCCAATCAAGAACATTCAGCGACCTGAAGTCACTCCTGCGTTGTCTTGGCTGTGTGCTTAGAGTCATTGTACTGTTGAAAGGTGAACCTTCACCCCAGAGGTCCTGAGCTCTCTGGAGTAGGTTTTCATCAAGGATCTCTGTACTTTGCTCCATTCATATTTGCCTCAATCCTGACTAGTCTCCCAGTCCCTGCCTCTGAAAAACATTGCCACAGCATTATGCTGCCACCACCATGCTTCACCAAAGGGATGGTGCCAGGTTTCCTCCAAATGTGACACTTGGCATTCAGGCCAAACAGTTTAATCTTGGTTTCATCAGCTCAGAGAATTTTATCATGTTCTGACATCCTTTAGGTGCCTTTTGGCAAACTCCTAGCGGGCTGTCATGTACCTTTTACTGAGGAGTGGCTTCCGTCTGGCCACTCTACCATAAAGGCCTGATTGGCGGTGTGCTGCAGAGATGGTTGTCCTTCTGGAAGTTTCTCCCATCTCCCCCGAGGAACTCTGGAGCTCCGTCAGAGTGACCATCTGGTTCTTGGTCACCTCCCTGATAACCAGCTCAGGAAGAGTCTTGGTGATTCCAAACTTCTTCCATCTAAGAATGATGGAGGCCACTGGGTTCTTGAGGACCTTCAATTTTTTTGATACCCTTCCCCAGATCTGTGCCTCATCACAATCCTGTCTCGGAGCTCTATGAAAAATTCCTTCAAACTCATGGCTTGGTTTTTGCTCTGACAACTGTCGGACCTTATATAGACAGGTGTGTGCCTTTCCAAATCATGTCCAATCACTTGAATTTACCACAGGTAGACTCCAATCAAGTTGTAGAAACATCTCAAGGATGATCAATGGAAATAGGATTTACCTGAGCTCAATTTCAAGTCTTATACCAAAGGGTCTGAATATTTATGTAAATAAGGCATTTCTGTTTAAAACAAATGTCTAATAACCTGTTTTCGCATTGTCATTATGGGGTATTGTGTGTAGATTGGTGAGAAAACAACAACAATTTAATACATTTTAGAATAAGGCTGTAACGTAACAATATTTTGAAAAAGTCAGAGGGTCTGAATACTTTCCGAAGGCTCTGTATTATGACAACATTTTGTGATGTTTTTGTTTGTGTTGTTCTTTGGCAAACAGCACTATTGCCGCTTTTTCTCATTTTTCATGCAAAGGTCTTTTGTGCTCGGGGTTTTGCCAGCCAAATCAGTTCTGTTATATTCACAGACATTATTCTAACAGTTTTAGAAACTTCAGAGTGTTTTCTATCCAAATCTACTCATTATATGCATATCCTAGCTTCTGGGCCTGAGTAGCAGGTAGTTTACTTTGGGCATGTTTTTCATCCGGACGTGAAAATACTGCCCCCTAGCCCAAAGAGGTCTTTTAAGGGAGTATGCGAGCACACTCTTTCGGCTAGGTGCCAGTCTAACCGAAACAAGCGGAAGAGTTAAGACCGGCTTATCATAAATTGAGACAATATTCTTTCCCCCTCCTACACAATCTATACTCTACTTTCCCCAAGTAACTGTTCTTTTCTAGGGAATAAAGCTATAAGTAGCAAATTCCAATGGGCTAAATGGACACTGAAAGACAATACAAAATAGGAAATATGGCATGTATGTCAATAACTGTTCTATGGCAGGTGTGTGTGTGAGAGATGGGAGTGTGAAGGAGGGTGAATATGAATATGTGTAGGAGGACGGGAAAGAATAGGTTTGTGGATCCATAGGGTACCGTTGAAATCAGACGTTGACATACACCTTAGCCAAATACATTTAAACTCAGTTTTTCACAATTCCTGACATTTAATCCAAGTAAGAATTCAGTTTTAGGTGAGTTAGGATCACCACTTCATTTTAAGAATGTAAAATGTCAATAATAGTAGAGAGAATGATTTATTTCAGCTTTTATTTCTTTCATCACAATCTCAGTGGGTCAGAATTTTACATACACTGAATTAGTATTTGTTACGTTGCCTTTAAATTGTTTAACTTGGGTCAAATCTTCCACAAGCTTCCCGCAATAAGTTGGGTGAATTTTGGCCCATTCCTCCTGACAGAGCTGATGTAACTGAGTCAGGTTTGTAGGCCTCCTTGCTCGCACGCGCTTTTTCAGTTCTGCCCACAAATTGTCTATAGTATTGAGCTCAGGACTTTGTGATGGCCACTCCAATACCTTGACTTTGTTGTTCTTAAGCCATTTTGCCACAACTTTGGAAGTATGCTTGGGGTTCATGTTCATTTGGAAGACCCATTTGCGACCAAGCTTTAACATCCTGACTGATGTCTTGAGATGTTGCTTCAATATATCCACATAATTTTCCTCCCTCATGATGCCATTCATTTTGTGATGTGCACCAGTTCCTCCTGCAGCAAAGCACCCCCACAACATGATGCTGCCACCCCCGTGCTTCGCGGTTGGGATGGTGTTCTTCAACTTTCAAGCCTCCCCCTTTTTCACCCAAACATAACAATGGTCATTATGACCAAACAGTTCTGTTTTTGTTTCATCAGACCAGAGGACATTTCTCCAAAAAGAACGATCTTTGTCCCCATGTGCAGTTGCAAACCGGTTTTGGAGCAGTGGCTTCTTCCTTGCTGAGCGGCCTTTCAGGTTATGTTGATATCAAGCATTCAGTTCTTGTTCTTGCTGATGACAAGCACACACATAACATGATGTAACCAACACCATGCTTGAAAATATGAAGAGTCGTACTCAGTGATGTGTTGTGTTGGATTTGCCCCAAACATAACACTTTGTATTCAGGACATAAAGTTTTTTTATTCGCCTTTTTTTTTTTTGCAGTTTTAATTTAATGCTCTATTGCAAACAGGATGCATGTTTCTGAAAATTGTATTCTGTACTGCCTTTTCACGCTGTCATTTAGGTTAGTATTGTGGAGTAGCTACAATGTTGTTGAGCCATTCTCAGTTATCTCCTTTCACAGCCATTAAAACTCTGTAACTGTTTTAAAGTCACCATTGATCTCATGGTGAAATCCCTGAGCGATTTCCTTTCTCTCTGGCAACTGAGTTAGGGAGGATGCCTGTATCTTTGTAGTGACTGAGTGTATTGATACATCATCCAGAGTTTAATTAATAACTTCACCATGCTCAAAGGGATATTCATTGTCTGCTTTTTAAAAAATCTACTAATAGGTGCCCCTCTTTGCAAGGCATTGTTCTTGTGATTGTCTCCACCCCCTCCAGGTGTCGCTTATTTTCCCCGGTGCATTTATCCCTGTGTTTCCTGTCTCTCTGTGCCTGTTTGTCTTGAATGTTCAAGTCAACCAGTGTGTTTTTCCCATGCGCCTGCTTTTTCTTTTCTCTTTTTGCTAGTCCTCCCGGTTTGGACCCTTACCTCTTTTTGGACTCTGTACCCACTTGCTTGACCATTCTGTCTGCCCTGACCTCGAGCCTGCCTGTCACTCTGTACCTCCTGGTCTCTGAACTGGTTTTGACCTTTTGCCTGTCCACGACCATTCTCTTGCCTACCCTTTTGGATTATAATAAATATCAAAGACTCAAACCATCTGCCTCCCGTGTCTGCATCTGGGCCTCACCTTGTGCCCTTATAGAATCTGGGTTTGAAATTCACTGCTCAACTGAGGGAGCTTACAGATAAGTGTGGGGTACAGAAATGAGGCAGTCATAAAAAAATAATGGTAGCCCTTTCCTGCAGTCATAATTAATAAACGTTATTTAAAATAACAGCTGAAAATCTGTTTGTCAAACGATGTACAGTACCAGTCAAAAGTTTGGACACACCTACTCCTTCAAGATTCTTCAAAATAGCCACCCTTGCCTTGACAGCTTTGCACACTCTTAGCATTCTCTCAACCAGCTTCATGAGATACAGTCGTCACCTGGAATACATTACAATTAACAGGTGTGCCTTGTTAAAAGTTCATTTGTGGAATTTCTTTCCTTAACTGGCTCTTACAAGGACCGCCACAGGAAAAACCCAGAGTTACATCTGCTGAGGATAAGTTCATTAGAGTTAACTGCACCTCAGACTGCAGCCCAAAATAATGCTTCACCATTCAAGTAACAGACATTTCAACATACAACTGTTCAGAGGAGACCGCGCAAATCAGGCCTTCATGGTCAAATTGATGCAAAGAAACCAGTACTATAAATAAAAACAAATTTAAACCTGGAATGAGTAGGTGCCCAAACTTCAAATCAAATCAAATGTATTTGTCACATACACATGGTTAGCAGATGTTAATGCAAGTGTAGCGAAATGCTTGTGCTTCTAGTTCCGACAATGCAGTAATAACCAACAAGTAAATCTAACTAACAATTCCAAAACTACTGTCTTATACACACAAGTGTAAGGGGATAAAGAATATGTACATAAAGATATATGAATGAGTGATGGTACAGAGCAGCATAGGCAAGATACAGTAGATGGTATCGAGTACAGTATATACATATGAGATGAGTATGTAAACAAAGTGGCATAGTTAAAGTGGCTAGTGATACATGTATCCAGGTTCCCTCGGAGAGTTCATCAATGAGCTTGATGCCTTGATAAGCTCCTTTCCTGAGGACGGCTCACCTCTCACAGTCCTGGGCGACTTTAACCTCCCCACGTCTACCTTTGACTCATTCCTCTCTGCCTCCTTCTTTCCACTCCTCTCCTCTTTTGACCTCACCCTCTCACCTTCCCCCCCTACTCACAAGGCAGGCAATACGCTCGACCTCATCTTTACTAGATGCTGTTCTTCCACTAACCTCATTGCAACTCCCTCCAAGTCTCCGACCACTACCTTGTATCGCTCTCATCCAAGACTTCCCACACTGCCCCTACTCGGATGGTATGGCGCCGTCCCAACCTTCGCTCTCTCTCCCCCGCTACTCTCTCCTCTTCCATCCTATCATCTCTTCCCTCTGCTCATACCTTCTCCAACCTATCTCCTGATTCTGCCTCCTCAACCCTCCTCTCTTCCCTTTCTGCATCCTTTGACTCTCTATGTCCCCTATCCTCCAGGCCGGCTCGGTCCTCCCCTCCCGCTCCGTGGCTCGGCGACTCATTGCGAGCTCACAGAACAGAGCTCCGGGCAGCCGAGCGGAAATGGAGGAAAACCCGCCTCCCCTGCGGACCTGGCATCCTTTCACTCCCTCCTCTCTACATTTTCCTCCTCTGTCTCTGCTGCTAAAGCCACTTTCTACTACTCTAAATTCCAAGCATCTGCCTCTAACCCTAGGAAGCTCTTTGCCACCTTCTCCTCCCTCCTGAATCCTCCTCCCCCCTCCTCCCTCTCTGCAGATGACTTCATCAACCATTTTGAAAAGAAGGTCACGACATCCGATCCTCGTTTGCTAAGTCAAACGACACCGCTGGTTCTGCTCACACTGCCCTACCCTGTGCTCTGACCTCTTTCTCCCCTCTCTCCAGATGAAATCTCGCTTCTTGTGACGGCCGGCCGCCCAACAACCTGCCCGCTTGACCCTATCCCCTCCTCTCTTCTCCAGACCATTTCCGGAGACCTTCTCCCTTACCTCACCTCGCTCATCAACTCATCCCTGAACGTCCCTTCCGTCTTCAAGAGAGCAGAGTTGCACCCCTTCTGAAAAAACCTACACTGATCCCTCCGATGTCAACAACTACAGACCAGTTCTTTCTTTTCTCTCCAAAACTCTTGAACGTGCCGTCCTTGGCCAGCTCTCCGCTATCTCTCTCAGAATGACCTTCTTGATCCAAATCAGTCAGGTTTCAAGACTAGTCATTCAACTGAGACTGCTCTTCTCTGTATCACGGAGGCGCTCCGCACTGCTAAAGCTAACTCTCTCTCCTCTGCTCTCATCCTTCTAGACCTATCGGCTGCCTTCGATACTGTGAACCATCAGATCCTCCTCTCCACCCTCTCCGAGTTGGGCATCTCCGGCGCGGCCCACGCTTTGATTGCGTCCTACCTGACAGGTCGCTCCTACCAGGTGGCGTGGCGAGAATCTGTCTCCTCACCACGCGCTCTCACCACTGGTGTCCCCCAGGGCTCTGTTCTAGGCCCTCTCCTATTCTCGCTATACACCAAGTCACTTGGCTCTGTCATAACCTCACATGGTCTCTCCTATCATTGCTATGCAGACGACACACAATTAATCTTCTCCTTTCCCCTTCTGATGACCAGGTGGCGAACCGCACTGCATGTCTGGCAGACATATCAGTGTGGATGACGGATCACCACCTCAAGCTGAACCTCGGCAAGACGGAGCTGCTCTTCCTCCCGGGGAAGGACTGCCCGTTCCATGATCTCGCCATCACGGTTGACAACTCCATTGTGTCCTCCTCCCAGAGCGCTAAGAACCTTGGCGTGATCCTGGACAACACCCTGTCGTTCTCAACCAACATCATGGCGGTGGCCCGTTCCTGTAGGTTCATGCTCTACAACATCCGCAGAGTACGACCCTGCCTCACACAGGAAGCGGCGCAGGTCCTAATCCAGGCACTTGTCATCCCTCGTCTGGATTACTGCAACTCGCTGTTGGCTGGGCTCCCTGCCTGTGCCATTAAACCCCTACAACTCATCCAGAACGCCGCAGCCCGTCTGGTGTTCAACCTTCCCAAGTTCTCTCACGTCACCCCGCTCCTCCGCTCTCTCCACTGGCTTCCAGTTGAGGCATCCGCTACAAGACCATGGTGCTTGCCTACGGAGCTGTGAGGGGAGACCTCCAGGCTCTGATCAGGCCCTACACCCAAACAAGGGCACTGCGTTCATCCACCTCTGGCCTGCTCGCCTCCCTACCACTGAGGAAGTACAGGTCCCGCTCAGCCCAGTCAAAACTGTTCGCTGCTCTGGCCCCCAATGGTGGAACAAACTCCCTCACGACGCCAGGACAGCAGAGTCAATCACCACCTTCCGGAGACACCTGAAACCCCACCTCTTCAAGGAATACCTAGGATAGGATAAGTAATCCTTCTCACCCCCCCCCTTAAATGATTTAGATGCACTATTGTAAAGTGGCTGTTCCACTGGGTGTCAGAAGGTGAATTCACCAATTTGTAAGTCGCTCTGGATAAGAGCGTCTGCTAAATGACTTAAATGTAAATGTAAATGTATTACATAAAGATGCAGTAGATGATATAGAGTACAGCATATACGTATACATATGAGATGAATAATGTAGGGTATGTAAACATTATATTAGGTAGCATTGTTTAAAGTGGCTAGTGATATATTTTACACCATTTCCCATCAATTCCCATTGTTAAAGTGGCTGGAGTTGAGTCAGTGTGTTGGCAGCAGCCACTCAATGTTAGTGGTTGCTGTTTAACAGTCTGATGGCCTTGAGATAGAAGCTGTTTTTCAGTCTCTCTGTCCCAGTCTCTCTGTCCAAGTGTTCCATCTGCTGTTTCCTGAAGTCCACAATCATCTCCTTAGTTTTGTTGACGTTGAGTGTGAGGTTATTTTCCTGACACCACACTCCAAGGGCCCTCACCTCCTCCCTGTAGGCCGTCTCGTCGTTGTTGGTAATCAAGCCTACCACTGTTGTGTCGTCCGCAAACTTGATGATTGAGTTGGAGGCGTGCGTGGCCACGCAGTCGTGGGTGAACAGGGAGTACAGGAGAGGGCTCAGAACGCACCCTTGTGGGGCCCCAGTGTTGAGGATCAGCGGGGTGGAGATGTTGTTGCCTACCCTCACCACCCGGGGGCGGCCCGTCAGGAAGTCCAGTACCCAGTTTCACAGGGCGGGGTCGAGACCCAGGGTCTCGAGCTTGATGACGAGCTTGGAGGATACTATGGTGTTAAATGCCGAGCTGTAGTCGATGAACAGCATTCTCACATAGGTATTCCTCTTGTCCAGATGGGTTAGGGCAGTGTGCAGTGTGGTTAAGATTGCATCGTCTGTGGACCTATTTGGGCGGTAAGCAAATTTGAGTGGGTCTAGGGTGTCAGGTAGGGTGGAGGTGATATGGTCCTTGACTAGTCTCTCAAAGCACTTCATGATGACGGAAGTGAGTGCTATGGGGCGGTAGTCGTTTAGCTCAGTTACCTTAGCTTTCTTGGGAACAGGAACTATGGTGGCCCTCTTGAAGCATGTGAGAACAGCAGACTGAGATAGGGATTGATTGAATATGTCCGTAAACACACCAGCCAGCTGGTCTGCGCATGCTCTGAGGGCGCGGCTGGGGATGCCGTCTGGGCCTGCAGCCTTGCGAGGGTTAACACGTTTAAATGTTTTACTCACCTCGGCTGCAGTGAAGGAGAGTCCGCATGTTTTTGTTACCGGCCGTGTCAGTGGCACTGTATTGTCCTCAAAGCGAGAAAAAATGTATTTAGTCTGCCTGGGAGCAAGACATCCTGGTCCGTGACTGGGCTGGTTTTCTTTTTGTAATCCGTGATTGACTGTAGACCATGCCACGTACCTCTTGTGTCTGAGCCGTTGAATTGAGATTCTACTTTGTCTCTATAATGACGCTTAGCTTGTTTGATTGCCTTGCGGAGGGAATAGCTGCACTGTTTGTATTCGGCCATGTTTCCAGTCACCTTGCCCTGATTAAAAGCAGTGGTTCGCGCTTTCAGTTTCACGCGAATGCTGCCATCAATCCACGGTTTCTGGTTTGGGAATGTTTTAATCGTTGCTATGGGAACGACATCTTCAACGCACGTTCTAATGAACTCGCACACCGAATCAGCGTATTCGTCAATGTTGTTGTCTGACGCAATACGAAACATATCCCAGTCCACGTGATGGAAGCAGTCTTGGAATGTGGAATCAGATTGGTCGGACCAGCGTTGGACAGACCTCAGCGTGGAAGCTTCTTGTTTTAGTTTCTGTCTGTAGGCAGGGATCAACAAAATGGAGTCGTGGTCAGTTTTTCCGAAAGGAGGGCGGGGCAGGGCCTTATATGCGTCGCGGAAGTTAGAATAACAATGATCCAAGGTTTTGCCAGCCCTGGTTGCACAATCGATATGCTGATACAATTTAGGGAGTCTTGTTTTCAGATTAACCTTGTTAAAATCCCCAGCTACAAAGAATGCAGCCTCAGGATGTATGGATTCCAGTTTGCAAAGAGTCAAATAAAGTTTGTTCAGAGCCATCGATGTGTCTGCTTGGGGGGGAATATATACGGCTGTGATTATAATCGAAGTGAATTCTCTTGGTAGATAATGCGGTCGACATTTGATTGTGAGGAATTCTAAATCAGGTGAACAGAAGGATTTGAGTTCCTGTATGTTTTTGTGATCACACCACGTCTCGTTAGCCATAAGGCATACGCCCCCGCCCCTCTTTTTACCAGAAAGATAGCGTCTCTCCAGTGGGCCATGTTTCCGTGAAGCAAAGAACGTTACAGTCTGATGTCCCTCTGGAATGCTACCCTTGCTCAGATTTCATCAACCTTGTTGTCAAGAGACTGGACATTGGCGAGAAGAATGCTAGGGAGTGGTGCACGATGTGCCCGTCTCCGGAGTCTGACCAGAAGACCGCCTCGTTTCCCTCTTTTACAAAGTCGTTTTTGGGTCGCCGGCTGGGATCCATTCCGTTGTCCTGGGTGAAAGGCAGAACACAGGATCCGCTTCGCAAACGTCATATTCTTGGTCGTACTGATGGTGAGTTGACGCTGCTCTTATATTCAGTAGTTCTTCTCGACTGTATGTAATGAAACCTAAGATGACCTGGGGTACTAATGTAAGAAATAACACGTAAAAAAAAACAAAAAACTGCATAGTTTCCTAGGAACGCGAAGCGAGGCGGCCATCTCTGTCGGCGCCGGAAGTCATTCACAGTCAAACTTTTGACTGGTACTGTGTATATAAAGGGTAATATTTGGATGCAAACTCATAATTGAATACATTTCAACTCTATTACTGACATGGTACAGGAGTCTTCTTTTTAGACCCATATCCATGTGTGTGAGGTGTATACTTGTTTCAAAGTAGATTTGTTTAAGACTACCAAGAAACAGCATCTGACCCTAATTTAGCCTACTTCAGTAAAAGGTAAAACACCATTGCACACAGAGTCCATGCAACTTATTATATGACTTGTTAAGCCCATTTTTACTTCTGAAGTTATTTAGGCTTGCCATAACAAAGGGGTTGAATATTTATTGACTCAATACATTTAAACTTATAAATTAATTTGTAAAAAATTCTAAAAGCATAATTCCACTTTGACATTAGAAATTCCCCTGGGCAGCTGTCTAGGCCCCTTACTTTTTCAATCTTTACTAATGACATGCTTTGAGTAAAGCCAGTATGTGGATGACTCAACACTATACACGTCAACTACTACAGTGACTGAAATGACTGCAACACTCAACAAGGAGCTGCAGTTAGTTTCAGAATGGGGTGGCAAGGATTGTACACTGTCATGGTCAAAACATATTTATACAACAGTAGCTAAGATGGGGAGAGGTCTGTCCGTAATAAACTGCTGCTCTAACTTCTTAACAGTACTATTAACAAGGCCCATGGATGTACACAGAGCTAACATTAATAATGTGCATATTATTCTCTCCTGGCTCAAAGTGAACTACTGGCACACAGCTCGGACACCCATGCATACCCCACAAGACATGCCACCAGAGGTCACTTCACAGTCCCCAAGTCCAGAACAGACTATGGGAGGCACTCAGTTCTAAATAGAGCCATGACTACATGGAACTCTATTCCAAATCAAGTAACTGATGCAAGCAGTAAAATTAGATTTAAAAAACAAATAAAATACACCTTATGGAACAGCAGGGACTGTGAAGCAACACAAACATAGGCACAGACACATGCATATGCACACAATAACATATGCACTCTCCATACACATGGATTTTTTTTCTGTTGTAGATATGTGGTAGTGGAGTAAGGGCCTGTGGGAATAGTATGTTGTGAAATCTGTTTTGAATATATTGTAATGTTTTTGAAATTGTATAACTGCCTTAATTGTACTGGACCCCAGGAAGAGTAGCTGCTGCCTTGGCATAAACTAATGGGGATCCATAATAAATACAAATACAAATGATGGGGTATTGTGTGTAGGCCAGTGACAAAAAACATCCAAATTAAAACAATTTTACATTCAGGCTGTAAGACAAAATGTGTAAAAAGTCAAGGGGTGTGAATACTTTCTGAAGGCACTGTGGGTGTAAAACCAACAAGGACTCAATAGTTCATGCTTTCTGAGAGTGATATGAAATCCAAATACAATAGTATTTTTTCTCTTACATTTACCACAAAAAAAACCCAGTTGTGTGCATGTTTTGATAATCATCTGTATAATTACTATTTTTGGGATTCACAGACTTCACCCTCCCTACACCTCTGATTTTAACAGGAAACCTGTTCGATCACCATGCACTGCAAAATCATTCTGGCTATGGATACGGAGAACATCTGCAGACACTGCCAGCACTCAATTACAGTTGCTACTGTGGCTCTCTCCACTCAAGAACAATCTCTACTATCTACTCTGGAACTTCTGTGTGCTCACCCCTCCTCTGGTTCTCTCCATCACTTTCTCTGTGTTGTCTGTTGCTGTCTCTCGTCTGCCCTCTTCTGTTGCTGTTTATGTTGCTGTCTCTTGTCTAAACTCCTTTCTCGTCCTGTCCTGGTTGGTAAAAGTGTAAAAGAAACAATTGTTTTAATAGTAATTTCACAGGCCTTTTTACCTCAGCTATTCTTTGGAAACTATGTTTAACTTTTTCACTGCCTGTATTTCACCTCTTAGAATTTGTGCAAATAAATACAACTATTTAGAATCTATAAAGCAGCTTGAAGTGCTACAGTCTGTGTGATCAACTCACCTCTGTTCTATGTCCATCTGCCCTCTTCTGCCACTTTCTCTGTCTTGTCTGTTGCTGTCTAAGGTTCTTGTTTCTTACTGTGTTCTTTGTCTATCCTCTTCTGTTATGGACTGTTATGTTTTTGTAGAGTCTCTCTCCATCATATCCTACTCTTCTGTTGTCTGTCTCTTTATCTTCTCTCGAGTGTCTCTTTAGTTTTCCAATCCAAAATGGTCAAGGGGATACTGGGGTAACTTAACTTGTTTTGGCCTGTATCAGGGTCACCTAAATCATTGTCTTCCCCTCCATTTGCCTCTGGCTGCTGCTGTTCTAAATGCTCCACTGGTCTGCTGTTCTCATCTGTCCTTGGCTCATCTGAAAGGTAGAGGTGCAACATGTCATTAATTTGTTTTAAAGGGTGATGGCACGACCTGATTTGGCCTCCTTTTGGATTTGGTTAATTAAGAAATGCGAACAGCTATGATTGAATGCAAACGTGTGTTGGTTTCAGGGTGTGATTTGATGAGTGTGTTCGTAGGTGGAAAGAGTTAGCCAAATTATTTTCTCAATTAGCTTTAGCTGACTGGTGTGCAACCTGACTTTGGCTTTGGATAGTCTAGCCCCGGGATTAGTTAGGGACCGTCAATAAATTACACAATGTGAATAAGACAATATTTTCATGCTGCACACCTTTCAGTTCTCATTAAATGCATTCAGTATTTGTTTATACATTTCTACAATTTATAGTTGGTTTGAGGTTCTTATGTCATTGAAATTTGGAGCTATTGGAATATTTACATATTGTCCCATGTACATTGTGTAATTTATCAAATGGTCCCTAACTAACCCCATAGGGATATTTCCGCATAACAGCGCAACACAACTCCAAACATGACAGATAAGAAGCTACGTAGCCTGTAGGCTATATGAATATAAAGTGACATGAGCCCAAAAAAGATTACCTTTGGAATGGCATAAGTTATAAGAACTCTAAGGTTAATTTGATTTTGTCAGTTCTACCAGCTAATGTGAGATTTTTAGATTACATAACATTCGTGGACACAATTTAATGGCCTAACTATTTTTCAATGTTTAGTCCACCTACAATCTAACCACAAAGCTGGCCATCTTTCCCCCTCTCTTTCTAGCTGCCCCCCTTCTCTTCTAAGGTCAAGTTTGTTTATTCATCATATACACGTGATAAACATGGAGTACACAGTGCAATGAAATACTTACTTGCAGGTTGACCTCTCGACACTGCAACATCAACTGAAAAAGTGTCAAATAAATAAAAATACAAATAAAAGCTCAATTAAATAATTTCACCAATTCCATAATAGGCAGTTTTTTTTACAAATAGTTACAACCTATATGGAAATAACACACGAGCCAAACATGTTTACCTGTAGAATGGAACAGGTTAGAGGACCTTTATGATTCATTTCATTTTGTCAGTTCTACTTCCTCAACATTGCTAATGTTAAGCAGGGTTAAAAATGCTTTAGTAAAGTTCAGCTTTTGTCCATAGGGGGGGGGGCATTTTGCTGAGTCACATTGACATCTAACCGGTGCTGTAGGGGTGGGGTCAAGGGACAAGCGGTCCACTGTGTTGAGAAATCGCGACCAATCACAGCAGGCACCGATGTCACTCCAGGGGCTTCTTGCAGTGCTTGCTACTGCCTAGTGCAGGATATTGTATTGTTAATATTTTTCATTAACATTTGTCAATAAAACATGTATTTGGTTCTGGAAACTCAGACTGAAAGGTTTGGGGCTGGATCCCAGGCCAAATCACACCCTGTCCCTCTTCATGTCAAAAATTATACATGATTCGGCCTAGATCTTGGAAACATTTTATTTTTTAGAAATACTAGTTACCCACATGGCTGAAATAAAATTAATTCCAGAACGGTTAACATGGAGAACCCTGTTGAGTGGGCTAGATGGAAAGCCATCAATATCCCTGGCTTGTCAATCTGTGGAATAGGCTCCAGTGCGCAGCAGAAATTTGTTATCTTTTTTGTTGGCACGTAAATCCCTTCCACACGGTTCACGACACAAATGTTCCCATCGTGCAACAATCAGAACACCTGCCTTTTTCTTAAATACATCATATCCTGGGTGTTTCTAGAAAGTTTTCTATTTTACCCAAAACAGCAAAGTGGGCAGTCTGTCAATGACAAATGCATTCATATTTTTTTTAAACAAAAGGTTTTTCCACTATCAATTAAAGGCTTTATTGGTTTCACTCATTTAAGACTTACATGAAGTGCCTACATTCAGTCTTCACACCTCTTGACTTTTTCCACATTTTCTTGTTACAAAGTGGGATTAAAAATGTCAATACATTCGAATCACTTTTGGCAGCAATTACAACCGAGTCTAAGTAAATCCAAGAGCTTTCCACACCTGGATTGTGCAACATTTGCCAGTTTTTTTCTGTCAAATTGTTGATTGCTTAAGTGGAGGCTGCTGAAGGGAGGACGGCTCATAATAATGGCTGGAATGGAATCGAGCAAATGGAAACCACAATCTTTGTATTTCATACCACACCAGACTTCAATCCAGCCATTATGAGCCATCCTCCCCTTAGCAGTCTCCACTGCTAGACAACCCTTCAGGTTTTGCCAGATTTAAGTCAAACTCAGGAACAATCATAGATTTGGCCTTGTGTTTTAGGTTAGCAAGGGCTTGAATACTTGACTCAAGACATGTCAGCAATTAATTTGTAAAGATTAAAAACAAACCCAATTTGATATCGAGATAGTGTGTAGGCCAGTGACAAAAACATCTAAATGTATTCCATTTTAACTTCAGGCTGTAACAAAATGTAAGGTCAAGGAGCGACTACATCCGAAGGCACTGTATGTAGAAAGTCACTGGCCTATGCTAAATATAAATTGCAATCCTTTAGGAAGACTTAGAGTTTACCCAGAATTGACAGATTTACACCAGCAAATATTCTCCATGGTCCCACTCACATACTGAATCCTTGTGCTGTAGACGGCGACTTTTGAAAGCTTAATCATAAATGACATACAAAGATGGTGTCCAACACTTTTTAATATGGAAAATTACAGATAAGGTAAAACGCATTAGTTCATTCAAAAATACCTAACTAATCACAACAAGTGTAAAACAATCTATACACAGGCAAATGTACACAATATAAAACATACACTCTTTCAATATATTATTATTATATAGAGATTGTTTCTTTACCTTTAAAAAAAACTGGGAAGCCAAGCAGCTTGAAGAGGGAGTGTTTCACCAAACTGATAATGCGATCACACTTGGGTGGAGTGAAAAGTACTGAGAATATTACACCAAAACCCAAATACATTTGGATAGGTAGTATTTTCGTTTAGTTGTTGGATCATCCCATGTAAGAAACATTTTCCAGTAAATATGACAACATTGAGGAACTAAACCTGGAGCGTTAACCGTTAAGTGCCTAATGATACACATTCCAGAAGTCCCTGCACTATAGACTATTTACACGTAAGCCTGATGCGTTCTCTGATGATATGACACGATTGTGCGCATCTTGATGTATTCCCCAAAAATATCAAATTCACTAATATTTTTGATAAGATGCATTTACAGCCGGTGCACAGAACCACGTTATGTTGAATTTCCCATTTAAGCATCCAGTAACTGTCTTAATCCAATTTACAAGTGTGAAAATAGAAAGTGCATTACGCACTTAACCACCGATCCCACCTGATTGCGTGCATTCAGGCTCAGACTCAATTAAGTGGTAGAAGCTGGCAGCCAACATGTGTCTGGGGGGAACAAGAAGCACTGGTATCCTTTGAGGGATCAATCCTACAAAATGATTTAGTGACAGGAAAAGAACTACAACATTCACAAATGCAAAAAAACTCCTTCAAGCTGGCATCACTTCCACTTTGTTTGCGTGTTGTATTCGCTCTTTACAAAAGCAGTAGAACCAGGAGCAGGAGTGTGACCAGACTGGGGGTGGCTGTGGCCAACATGTGTAGCCCCCCTCTGTTTTGTTGAACATGAGGAGTCCTGGGAGAGTTTTGCTTCAGTTTGCTGGGAGGAAGGGCCTTCAGATCCTCCAGAGCCCCGTAGGCTGCCATGGAGAACTCAGGGTCCCCTGTGGTGAGCAGGTCAAACACACATGACTGGAAGTATATGTCCTCCACTTGCAGGGTCTCCCTGCACTTGGCTGTGGCACGCTCCACTGTGTAGATCTGATGTGGGGGCAGTAGAGGCCCCAGCTCAGGATTAGACCCGGAGCCCGGGAGGTGGGGGTGAAGGGGCTGGCGCCCCAGCGTGTGCTCCTTGATGAGCTCGTTGCGAGGGCACCCGTGCAGACAAAGCTGCAGCCCACTGTTCTCCTCAGAAAAGTCAAGGGTGTCCTCTGGCATGCGGATGGCGAAGGTAAGGTAGCGCCCCACTCGGCGCACTATGATGGACGTCCCAATGTAGCGGGCCTGGATCGTCACCAGGCGGCCTCCGGAGCCAACCTTTTCTACGATCCACAGACTGCCCCCCTCCCCGCCACTCCGAGAGCCGTCCTGGAAGGCAGAGGGAAGGTCCTCGGTGGTAGCCTGGTACACCTTCTGCTCTGTACAGCCGTGGTACGACTTGAAGATCACTGTTATCTGGAAGAGAACAATGAAGAGACAAAAAGGCAAGACAAAGGCAAGTCAATTAATGATTACATTGAAATCAAAATCTTACTTTCTGTAGTATTGTTTGGTGGACAACTGTTAGTACATAATTATTATAGTTCTATGCTGATGGTAAAAGCTGTTGAGGCATTATCCTGGATACACCCTGATTACTAACTACTAAGCAGCAGATGCCATCAGAGGCCTTCAACGGGTGTAGTACCATTTTGAGCCACAGTGTGTCAGCAGGACCTTAACTTTTAATGGCATGAAAGGTTAATTTTAAAGTTTGAAAACAAACTCCAGTCTTTCTCTTAGAAAAGGTATAAGAGCTTTTGTGTAATCTGATGGAAGGAATGCACTGTGAGCAGAAATATTCATTATACTTATTTTCCAGTAAATATGGACTATAAAGCATCAGCAACACATTGGTGATGTCTTGGACCACTAACTTATAATAACCAAATCCAAAGAAACGACTAGGCCAACTAATGAGTGTTCCCACATTAATCTGTGCAATCTAAAATAAATACTGTAAATGTCATAAACCATGGCACATGTAAGAAAGAGTGTGGAGCCATACAAGAGTGATGGATCAAAACAACCCCAACTGTCTGATAGTCCCGGAAAATCAGAAATACCATCCACCACAACTGCCACTGTGCCAGAGCTCTGACACGACTCTGGAGTCGAGTCTGGATTTTTAGTACTACACAAACATTGTCATGGCTTTGTCAAAGAGCTGGCTATGGTTCACTTCACAGTTAAGGGGATACTGTATTTGATGAAGGATTTTCCTTTCTGTACTGACAGTTGCCCCCGTTCAAGCGGACGGTGGGGGCATGCGGTATTGGCGTTGCATTCCCTCCACCCATATGAACAAAAAATTATAATTTGAAATAGTTGGCTCTGAAATCTGTTCTCCCTTTAGTAGTGTTTGGTTTACTTTGAATTCATACGCAATCTAGCATAGGTTATTTACAAAAGCTCTTGAGGTTCAGCAAACTGATCTGAAAGAAACTATCACTTTTATCAAATCTAGCCTGTCTAGATGATTTGGCCTAGGTCTATTGAGCTTCTCAGAGGTCTAGGTAGTCCAAGACCCAATCCTTTGTGTATTTGCTTGTAATCTACATGAGCTGAAAAATTCACTAATGAATACAGATTATTTGAGCAAATGTGGCATGGTAAGCAAGTCTAAATTTAGCCCTACTTTTTAGTGTCTACCAAGTGTTGTATTCATCCAGTGCATATCTACAAATGTAGTAAGAAAAGCTCCAAGTGTGGCCTTCAATATGAAGAACCAGGTTTAAATGTCGACTTGAGGATAAAAATGGTATTACGATAAACCAAACAAAATCAGTAGAATATATATATATTTTTTATTTAATTTAAATCTAATTATTTTTCAAATGATTCCATATTTCAAGAAAAATCTGTTCATTATTTGACTACAGTGGAGAACTTTATTTTTAAAATCCAATTGTGGGAGAGGGAACTGTTGGGGCAAGCGTTAATCACTACCACATGACTGGCCACCCATGTGTTAAAGGTAGAGCGCTCAAGCATGTCTATGATCCAACACCACTAAGTAGCCCTTCTCCCCTGGTGTCTGGAAAAGGAGAGGTAGTCACTGGAGACAGTACCTAACTTGAGATATACGGGTCAGTCTCCTTTCAAATGTAATGTATGACATAGTTCAGGTACCTTTGTTATGATTGGGGCCCTGTGTTTTACTGACAGCAAAACCACTATACATGAACCCATGACTTGGCCTACCTTGCTGGTGGCGGTGGCGCTGGAGCCCAGGACAACAGGTACGTTGGTCACCTGCACCGACAGGTAACGGTTATCGATAAGAGGCCACGCCCCCTCCACCTTGCAGGTCTGGAACTCGTCGCGGAATGTCCGCAGGTGTGGGTCCCCGAATAATCCACAGTGGGCATACTTCTTTCCCTGGCCGGCAGGGCCGGAGGCCAGCACACGGCTCTCGTAGTCGCACAGCTCGGACACAACTGGCCTGGAGGTGCTAGGGGCCCTGGCCGAGGAGGTGGGCCCCTCGCTGGAGCAGTTGTGCTGGGTGAAGAGCTCTTTGATACGGAACACGGCCGAGTGGTAGACAAGGTCACCCCTGCAGCTGCGCGCTGTGCGGCGGGTACACAGGGCGTAGGCACGCAAGGCAATGCAGTAGTCCACATCGGACAGGGAGTCTTCCTGGAGACCACTAGAGGGAGAGGTAGAGGCCACGTACTCCGCATTGCAGCGCTGGATCCGGCACTGTTGGCAGTGTGCTGTAGGGGGGAGGAAACAGGGGACAGGTGTTAGATGTTTATCATTGCCAACAACAGGTGAACAGAAACATGTGAGGAAAGTCATTTAGATAATGAACCATTGTGTACACCGAAGCGGAAACTAGTTAAATGGTGGTGTATACGAATGTGTTTGTCTGAACTCTTCCTATGAAAAATTGAGGCAAAAACGGCTTAACACTACTCTAAACGACCATATAAAATAGGATTCCAATAGAAATCACAGTAGTTGGGCAAGTCTATTCACCGCTTAATAACTGTTATAATTAATTTTCTGAGTTAACACATCAGCTGTACAACCCAGCTACTTGCAGCAGGACAGTTAAACTATTCCACATATCGAGTTCACATTTGAAAAAATTGCTACTTAAACCCCAAATGCACCAGCCCACAGGGACATGGTACCATACCCGGTCTAAGAACAAAATCAGTCAACTTAATAGCCCCCACAACTAACTGACACAAAAATAACAGTGCTTCACTGCTGGAGGAAGCCAATCTATCTAGTTTGCTAAAAGGTGATGAATGTGGTTTGGATTTTGCTTGGCCAATAGGAGGCGCAATAAAGGTGCACATGCCCACTGTTTATGAGGTTGACTCCAGACCCAAGAGGAACTGCACAAAGAGCAGTGCTTGTTCAGCAACCGACTAACAGCTGGTCGAAGGCAAGGATGTAAGACCCAGTCAGGATCGTATAAATTCAGCACTTCCTGTGTTAAGTTATTACTCAGCACTGTGTATCTGGCAGTAAATATGTTTTGGGGGTAACAAGGAGACTATGTATTCCGATGTTTTACGTTTGAGAAGCCCATAGGCTTATCTTGAGGTGACAGGTGCATTGCATGACATTCATTTATTGCCTCACCTGTGCATGTCACACAATGTCACATATATTACATCCACTGTAATACTACAGCCTCAACAAGACTAAAACCAGAACTATGAACAATAATCATATTCACATTGACAGAAGATATAATAATTAACACTAGGCCTCCAGACTGTTAACATCAAAAGGCATGATGATCTTACAATAATACAAATCTTGTCATTTTATTTATTTTTTCCCCAGACAGTGGGGAAAGAACTGGTTGCAAACTGTGTGAAAACATTTTCAAGTGACTAATGCCCTACATGGGTCTCGGCAACCGTTCATCAAAAGTGAGATGTCGTGTGAGAGGTCATTTTAGAAGCATTTTACATCCCTCTTCTAAATTCCACCAATGATTCATGTGCTTGGAGGGAGGTCACCAAACTCTGCTTAGAATGTTGTCTGTCTGCCAATCACAGCGCAATCAACAACCATGTCCATCTCTAAAGGCTTTATGTATGGTCAGACCTTGACGAGACGCAATGTGAGAACTATGTGCGGAAATGGGAAAGGATTACGAGAATGACGAATTTGCATAGGCGCGTGAGAACAGTTTTAATGGAAACAAAATAAGAGGGTGGCTTTAGAGTGTAAACAAGGCAAGCATGGCATATCCAGTATTATAACAATGATCTTACGTATCCTGCTATGTACATGAATACACCAACCAAAATGCACAATAACCATGTCATAGCAGTCTACAACATTATGGGGAAGTAAGAATTTAAAACTCAACTAATACTAACAATACCAATTTATAGGATACTGTGTTGCAATGAAATTCCATTTAATTGAATTTATAGCGTCCAACTCTATCTGAAGCTCATCTAAGGATCTACGTTGAAAATTGTCAAAACACTACAACATATCACGAAACGATTGGATCAAAAACACCTTCGTCTCAAATCCCCATGCATTTATCTGTAACAACTCTTGTGACTTAAACTTGTAACGTTAACTAGGCATTACGTAATTTTTCAAATAACTTCGAAAGTTATTCAAACTAACAAATCACCACACTTACAATGTGTCGTGTCGCTCATGCATACAAAGTTCGGGCCGAAGTTTTTTAAAGTTACGATGGACACGTTCAGAGGCCGAAAAGTCTGACCAAAGCATTGTAATAACAAATGAAGCGTGAACTTAAAGACACCATCGACTAAAACTAACCACGGCGTTAACAGTTAGCAAGCTAACTTAAATGTTAAAACGTGTTAGCCATGTGTGGCTACTTTACAAACATTTTCGAATATACATTTGCAAATGCGACGTCAAAGGGCTAGCAAGCTAAATGCTAATGTGCTTAATTAGCCAACTTCTACAAGAAACGTGAAACTTTATTTTAGACTTCGTGTGTGAATACATCATTAGGTCTATAGCTAGTTTCGACCGTGAAACAAAAACTGTTCGGGATAATACATTTAACTAGATACTTTGAGCAAACGGTTAGCAAACTTAGATCGTGTAGTTTAGCTAGCCGCTAACTGCCCGTTTTAGGCACGCAGCAAGCTAGCTCGCTGATTACCGACTTAACTTGTAACAAATCACTGTTTTAACTGTAACTCCGAATTAACAGCAATATACAGGGTAAACAAAATACAACTCCATGTTTCAGTTCATAACTATTCCCGAAAGCGTAAGTGTTTTTGTGAACTAGTCTCGCACCATTAACACAGCCAATAAAGTCTTCCACCAATCATTCTGGGTGCGGGAAAAATGTTTTGCATGCACACATGAGAACATACATAATATGTTGCCTTACCTGGTCGGAGCAGCAGTGAAAGTAAAACCATCGTAAAAGTAATACAGTTCCAAAGCTGCCGCTTAGCCAAGTTTTGAGGTCCGCTTCTCCCCATGCCAATCCATTCAGTTAGAATGGAGTTCTTCGACTGCTGCTCATCGACGCTGTAGCTGCGTGAAATTAGACAAACATTCGTATTCTTTCCCCTGCGCTGTCATTCAAAAAGGGCCCGGTCTTCAGGGCGGCTCTACGTGGGAGGGGTCTAACATAGTAGACGGGGCTCAGATGTGGTTGTTGGCCAATGAAATACTAATTATTCGATGACCGCTTTATATTTACATAATGCGGTTTATGGCAATCATGGGACATTGGGACTAAGCCAATGGAAAGTGTTTCTAAAGACAATGAAGTCGTTTCGAAATTATCATTGTCGTAGTTGGTAGCCAGTTATAAGAAGTATTCGGCCAGGATAGGGCTGATGACAATTAATTTTTCTCACATCTAATTACACTTACAACTAAAACATGATGTTTGCAGCCTACATGATTTATCTGAAAGAAATAGTAAACCTCTTTCAGGAGAGAGTTCGAGATAGGAGTTGTAGCTCTGTCCACATAGCTCCCACTCTGCACTATAAAGCATTCAGCTGTGTCAGTTGTCCTGTTTGATCTCCCTGAGTCTCAACATAGCTGGAGAGCAAATGGCCCAATGCAAACAACCCTGTTGTTTCTCTCTGCTTCACTTAAATCATTACATTACTTTCCCTACTTTCTGAAGAAAATGCTCACCCAGGAGAACAATGGTGTCATAACACCTAGCATGAATAACAAAGTTAGGCATTATGTGGTAGTAAATTACCCTAGGTTTGAATAACATATTTGTGGCATATGAACAGCATGAGGGAGTGAGCTCGCCGTGTGAAGATACTCTTGTCGCTTTGCTATTAAGTTGAAACATTGTTGGGGAGGCAGGTCATACACCTCAGTGGTGACCTACAATCATGTATGCATCAGTGGAGGCTCATTGTAATGGCTGGAATGGAGTCAATGGAATGGTATCAACCAAAAGGAAACCACAGGATTGATGCCATTCCATTGACTCCATTCCAGCCATTATTATGAGCCGTCCTCCCCTCAGCAGCCTCCACTGGTATGCATACATATGGGTTTAAATATGTTACCCTGGATGTTGTTCATACCTGAGGTCACTAAACATTGCCAGAGATGGTAAATCCGGTCAATGTGTAGCATTCCCCCCTAGTATTATATCTCCATAAAGATGGGCAGCTTATTAATTGAACACTCACAATACAGGAGAGACATTCTCCATGAATTATTTTCTCTCAGCTAACTGCTGCTATTATTTTTTCCATTACATTTTCAGTTAGCAACTTGTATGTTACTCTTTCTCTTTTTGTGGCCAACTTTCCATCCCTTGCCTTGAACGACACTCATCTTTCATTTGCACAGCTGCAAAGCAGGTCCATCTGCATGGAGCAGAATCATTGGGTTTTGTTCCATCTCCACCACTGTGTTTCTGTGGTTCTCATGTCATGTAAATGTAGGGTTTTTAATGGACAACTAATTAGTCAATCAAATATTGGTGTAAAGAAGATCAACAATCATACTCAGCATAATTCTTCAATTGGATTTAAAACGGAATTGACTCAGACAAATTGAACATTCTGTGTGCCGGGCTGCATACCTCTTTTTACTTTATTAGAAGCAACTGAATTATTATACTGCTCAATTTGATTGGAGGCTGCTGAGCGGAGGACTGCTCATAATAATGGCTGGGACGGAGCGAATGAAATGGCATCAAACACATGGGGCATCAAACACATGGAAACCATGTGTTTAATGTATTTGATACCATTTCACTAGCTCTGCTCCAGCCATTTCCACGAGCCCGTCCTCCCCAATTAAGATGCCACCAAGCTCCTGTGCTCCATTTATACACTTGCCCCCCACCCCCACCCCTTCCCAATACCCATGTAAATATTGGACTATAAATTGTGCCTGTATTATACTTATGCTAAAATGTTTATTCTATTCTACTGCCATTTATGTTTTACTATTTCCTATTGTTGTTGCACTGACAAAAAGGAACCTGCAAGTAAGAATTTCATTGGACGATGTATACCATGCGTACCCCAAAAACTTGTAACTTGAAACTTGAACCCAGACAGGTATTGGATCACTGGTGTCTCTATACACATGCTGGCTCCTCTGGCCCACAAAATGGTGTGATTCAGGTGCTCTGTCAGTCTTGTGAAAGGTCCTCATAGTCCTTGTTGATGTGGGGTTGATATATATGTTGGAGGGGGAAATGAAGACAGCTCAACCTAAGTGGAACGTTTGGATTGTTCTGTTCTGTCAGAAGGGCCTCCTCCACCACAGTTGATACACTGTGCCAAGTCTGTCCCGCGAGGGTCAACGTACTGTGTTTGTTCAGCTAATTTTGGGCTTGATCTGTTTCATGGCTGTTCACTACTACGGACACATTTCAAACTCCCTGCTGCACTGGTTTGCAGATAGTCATTAGGACTCTTAGACATGAGACCGTAGCAAGGCATGTGCATATTCCTAACAAAGTTTCAGGATCTCTCACCTCTCAAAATGCTCATCTTCAGGATCTGTCGACAACATTTTCTGCAAGAAAAAAAATAATTAGTTATTGTGATTGAAGGCAAATACAATTATTTTTGAATATGTATTTATGAAAAAGTCAATTGGGGCAATTTGTGATTTGCGTCTTTAAAGAGAAACCAATACAACATGCTTAGTGCTACCTTTTTCACTTGTTTATATTTTCTCTATAGCCTACTTCAGTAACTGAATCCAAACAATAACTCCAAGACGTCAGTTGTAAATGATAACACTTCTCCAGGTTTGTCCTGAATTGTGAACTGACCCTCTCGAAATAAATGTAGACTCTTTGTCCATTGAAGAATTGATATGACTTTCACTAGGGATAGCACCATTACCGTATAACCATGTAACCCATGTTATGAATGAAGACCCTCATGAAAATAAAAATAACCGTCATGACCGTTATGATTTTTTTTGTAGAACAAACAGCTGACTGAAGACGGGACAGCCGGCCATTCACATGGCTAAGTCCATTTTTGCTGTAACATGGACTCTTTACTCCTTGCTGAAGCAAGCAGGGTGTTGTAGCAAACAAGTCTTCGGTTGCCTTAGACAATGCCCACCTCCCTGCAGCAGCACACATAGAAATAGAATGAATAGAACGGACTTGGAACCTATAACCATGGCAATTTGACTGGTAAACTCATGGGTATACTCGCAATGGCTGCCTAGTATTGTGACGTGTAGAATGTTCATTCGAATGATGTTAACTGATGTGGCTACATAGAGATCCTATTAAATTACTGGAGGGACAATGTCATAAACCCTCAAAGTTCCAGAATGGGTGGAAAATGGCAGCCATATTGGTCAGGGATAAGTCTAATTGGAATGAATGGCAGTAGGGGCATAATCCTGATTTAACTTATGCAGGAAAATAAAATAAAAGTTAAAAGTTAAAAATAAAAGTTGTGATATGTCATAAATTGTGTAATAGAATTATTGTCAACGTAAAATATGATCATATACTGTAATTATAAATATTGTTTATATAGGCACAGCCAGAAGAGGACTGGCCCCCCTCAGAACCTGGTACCTCTTTAAGTTTCTTCCTAGGTTCCTGCCTTTCTAGGGAGTTTTTCCTAGCCACCGTGCTTCAACATCTGCATCGCTTGCTCTTTGGGGTTTTATTCTAGGTTTCTGTATAAGCACTTTGTGACAGCTGTTGATGGAAAAAGGGCTTTATAAATACATTTGATTGATTGATTGATGTCCATTCTAGTATTCTAATTCTTAATTATATGTGTCGCTCATGCAATGGAATGTATTTTATGTAATGTCAGTTGAGTTGATTCAACCAATCACAGCACATATTGATGGTTGTGACTAGATGAAATACAGCTACGCCCCGAAGTGACTTTTCGTAGCAGGTTAGGAGAGCATTTTAGCTAACCTTAACCCTAAATTATCCTAACCTGCTACTGTACGTTAATTCTCCTAACTTGTTGCGTAGGTTCTCCTGACCTGCCACGAAAAAGTCACTTCCTGTCGTAGCTGTATACCACCTAGTCAAAACCCATATTGATGGGTACACTTCCTGCTTTTACTTCCTGCTTTGCTCCTATGGGTACACTCACAATGGCCACCAGTCCACCCATTATGCCATCATTAACTTGAACGCGGATGCCGGTTCTATTCATTCTATTTCTACGACAGCATATGCAGTCAGGAGCGGAAGAGAAGAAACATTTTTACATATTTTTGCTATTTGAACGGTTTTAACAGTGACCGCGGTCATTTGGCCAACCAATAACCGTCATCCAAAATTCCATGACCGTTACAGTCCTAATTTGTGAATCATTCAAACATAGCTCAGTGAAGCAAACAGCTAATCCATCCAGATGGATGGACCAGATGAATTCTTCACATGAAAGAGACCCCCTATAGATGGTCCGTAGAGCTTGATAGGCGGAGAAAGAGCTCTTTCTTCCCCCTTTCCTTCTGAGCATATTGCATTGCATGACCCAGCAAATATGCATATTCTGCCTCTTAAAGCCAGTACATTTCTCCCGACACTGGATCACTTGTTCTAATACAATAGAAAAATGAGGTCAGTCTGGTAAAATTAGCCATCCGCCTCACGGCAGGCCTGAATGCCAGGCCAGTGAGAAGGAACAGCTGGGCTCCATTTGTGAGTTGGAGAAACAAGAGAAATAAAGAGAAAGGGATCAGATGCATTTTGGCAAGAAGCAAAGATAGGGATTGGAAGAGTGATAATATATAGTAAAAAAAGGAGTAAGGAGAGAGTAACTGACGAAAACATGGGGTTTGATGAGAATGAGTAGTATGAGTAAGGACACTGGAATTAAAGAAGAGGGAAAGGGTTTTGAGAGTCAGACAGTGAGAGAAAGATCCCCAGGAATCTGGCAATTGTAGCGTAAAAGAGAAGAAGAGAGTGAAACGAGAAGGTGTGTGGGGGGGGGGGAGTTTGCAGGAGTAGGAGAGAGGGGGAAGAAAAGGAGAGGGGATTGGGTTTCCTCTGACTGTGTGTCTGGGCAGCGCCACATGTTCCTCATTAAGGTCCTCACACTGCGGGACCAGCTCCACACCGTGGTGCTTGTTTTTGTTACTAGGTCCATTGCGCTGTGGTCTGGATGAAACCAGAAAACAGGGCCAGTGCTCTCCTGAAAACCTTTACAAACTAGTACACACCTCTTGTTTAGAGCAATCCTTATCTAAAACATTATGATTCAAAACAACATGGGTTTGTTTCACACTAACTTTGTCCATTGAAATTGTCCCCAGATTTTTTGGGAAATAATCTGATAACAAAATCTAGAGAAATGCTTACTCTCTGATACACCTGTAATATGAGGGGTAAGATTTAGGCCGTACGATATGCAGGTAACCACACTGAATATTTCTATCAAATCACATATTTTGCCTAGTGGCACGAGCTGTTGAGTGTGGCCGCATGAAGGAAAAATGTGATGATTTGCACAATCATCCTAAAATCTCATAAGAAATTAGATGGTGTTTTTTGTCTTACAGTAACATTATATAATGCTCTTATATTTGGTTCCGTTATGTACAATACTATCATAACGTGATCTTGCAGACTTGTTTTATCAGCTTGGGTTGAACTTTATTAAACAAGCACCATACACCAGAGTAGCCTGTTCTCTATGATAGATTAGAGACTTGCGTAAGTAGAGAATACCGCACATGCGCAGAAGCTTTGAGACCTTTAGCCCATGGGATAAGGGGTCTAGAAAAGTTGGATCTGCAGCCACTCCATAAGTCTAAAGTGGAAAGTGCTCAAATGTTCTTTTAAAGGGCTCTTGTATAAGGTAAGTGGCCTAGTTAGTACCTTGTGAGTGTGAGTCTCTGAGTGAGCAGCAGTAGGGAGAGCATGGCTTCATGATGCAGGGCAGGCCACTCACAGCGAGGGGACTGTTATCTGTAGGTAGATAAGACATCCAGCAGTGTGAGTGTGTACAGGGCTGTCCTGATAGCATCTCCTCTCGAGGATCCCACTTACGAGCCCTGATTGATACCTGACAGAGCACAGAGGGGGATCCTCACAGTGTTTTTCTAGCTGCTTGCAGCCCTCTCCATAGCAGGCCATGCGTGCATCTGTTTACAGTGTTTTGGCAATGTGTGTGCCTGAGTCAACATAAGCTGTTATCAAGGAGCTGTATATCTACTTTCAGAGGCTATGCTTTTTGAACATGTTGTGTGGTCACTGGTTTTCAACAGAAAAGGATTTAGTAATAGGACTGCTTGAAGATTTTGTCCCCAGAATATTCAGATTCATTTATTTGTGGGTCATGTGAAGGCGGTTATGTCATGAGAGAGGGCAATATTGCATATCTCCTATTTGAAAAAAATATGTTTGCACTTTGCATTGACTAACTGTTGATCCAGACAGTAGATAAAACATATTGTTATTATCTTGACTAGGGGCCTACAATGAAAACGTTGTATATAAGGAAATACAGTTATCTATGAACCCTAAATCTAATCCTAAACTAAAATGTAAATAATTTCACCGAAGTGTCCCTGTTCTCAATTCTGTTATTCTCTTGCAATAATTCTCTCCCCCTTTCCAACAGAACAAATGTAGTTGACATAGCGTCAAGCTCAGTGCCTTTCAATAGATAGTCAACTGACAGGTAACCATAGATTTTAGGTCAGGGGGTGATGAGGGATGATGGAGCAAATACATGCAGAGCAGAATACAGAGGGACCTCTGATCCTTCCCCGAAGGGAGAGAGGGCAGCAAGGCCTGGCCGACCACAGTAAAGGGGGGATCTCACCTTTGACCCTGACACTACCTGTGTATCTGCAGTGCAGGTGAGTCAGGAGCCAGTAAGCTTCAGGGCCCCTGAGGTGGGAGGTATGTGTGGGAGGATTAGCAAAGGTGTGTGTAACATGCAGACAGATCAGCACTGAAGCTTCCCTAATCTTTCAACTGTCATCTAACCACAAAGTACCTGTGCCTGCCCTGCACTCCCTTTCATTAGGTATTGCAACAAATATATATTTGCAAGGACTGTGAAATAGATAGTGATGAAGCAAGAAACATTTATTGTGTTGAAAAACAGACTTTATAACACAACCACAAATAGCACTTTCAGTACTTTATTGATAATGCCATTATGCCATATGCAGGTCGCAAGCTGATTTGATTTCCATTGCTTTGCTAGAACATGCTTGGGCTTTCCACTTCCCACCTCTCCTGACACCCCTCCTCCTCATCTGGACTCCTAGGGCAGGCTGAATAGTAGAGACAGATAGCCAATTGCTTTGCTTTGTAATGACACTCGTTCCGCCAGGAAATGATGGACAATCCGCTCTAAAAGGCTTCACCAGTGAATAAAACGATAATGACCGTGATCCATACCACACTTTTCTTCGATGTTACGAGCTTTGATTTGATTTATTAGGATCCCCTTTAGACGATGCCAATGGCGACAGGTAGTCTTACTGGGGTCCGACACATAATGGGAAAAAAAGACTTCCCAATTTACATACATTCTTTCGGGTTGGATATACAGTATGTTGCCTTGTTTATGGGTTACCTGAACTAGTAATGGTACATTTAATCCAAAATATATACACATTGTTGAATATTTCCAAGAATCGACTCTAGCGCATGATTGTGTTCTATCATTGAACCTTCAAACCGCAGACCTCTCCAACTCCGGAGTTGAGTGCTTCCTACATTAACAGGTAAGGGAGGTGGAAAGAGGGATGTGGGTTGTGTGTGTTAGTCCATTTGTCTAAGAAGGCAGGTTCTCCCTCAGCCCGGAGAGAGAGAGTTATAGCCTCCCGCATCTGCCCCATGCTGTCACCAAAGACCCACGGTTTCCTCTTGTGCTTTCCTCTTTTACTACCGCTCTCTTTTTTCTTCTCCTGCAGAAACTGTAAACATTTGACTGAGTGCAATGATACTTATCCATGACCTATCCACATATGGGTAAGCGTTAAGCAAACATGAAGGTTAAGACAATAGGGGAAAAATGTTCCTCTCCATTGCCCATCTCCATATATATTTTCCAAGGTATGCATAGGTCTACAATTAACATGAGTGTACATTTAAAACCACATTTCACTGCACCTTTGGCCATAAAACAGATTTTTTATTTTATTTGTGACCACAATACCTTTTGGCCTCAGTGTCTAACAATTCAGCTGACATTTGTGACAGTTCAAGTAAGTTGCTCCATATTCTACAAACCATGTGGGGCCAATCCTACATATTTATTCATTTTTATTGGAGTTTTGATTTTTCTACCCTTCAGTCCCATTGCAATGTGCTCTATTCTATGCCTGAAGTGACATGGCATGAACTCAAAATGAGTCACTGTGTGACTCAGCCTATCAATCTGATAGTCTTTCAGAACTGGTCTATCTGACATGAGTAAAGGCTATTCTCCCACCCTTAGCTCACACAAACAACAGTCCAAGACCAGGAATAGATGGAGAGGCAGACGGTAACTCATGAGAGTAGTGTGGAAATTTAGTTTACTAATCCCTATTCTCCAAGGTTTACCTCTGGAGGCTTGTAAAGAATGCTTCTGTGTGGGGCAAGGAACCCAAAACTGTGTTTCTTGGGGAAACATTCCCACCGATCAGGGCTGCTTGACTGAATACAATACTGAGGATACAGGATCCGGGTATCGTGTAAAGAATTCAGTGTTCACTGCTTGGAAATGGATATTACTGTTGTTTTCTTGGCTTCTAACAGATGTTTCTTATATTCGGTATAAAGAGACATCATAGTCACCCCTAAGCAGTCGCGTTCCTTTCTCACAGAGAGGTAGTACATGTATTTTGTCAACACATATTGTCATCAGCTCCTGGTATAGCCAGAGGGGCAGAAGGACTCGAATAGACATAGGAGGATTGATGCTTTTAGTTATATTTTACTGTTCAGTACTGGCAGGAATGAATTAAGATACAAAATTGCCAAATATTGACCCTGACCAGAATGACATTTTCACAGTGTATGTCATGAACAACAGTTTGCGTTTAGTATTTTCTTTTCAGTACAGCATCTGACAGTGATTGATTGGTTGGAAAGCAATGTCAGAGGGAAAAAAATGTCACTTACCTTGGATTTCTATGTGTGCGTTGTTGTATGCTGTATGGGCAGTTGGACCAGGCAGAGACAGTTAACCCTCGTTCCCCTGCAACCTCAACTGGTGGACTAAGTGCTGTTCTGCTATACAGGGGGAGATAGCTGGGAAATAAAGCATATGACAACAGCTGTCCGTTAAAAGAATCGGCACTTTGATTAGTAGTGATCAATGTTCTTTAATTCCTACATATCTGGGTAGGGCATTTCTAAAAGGAAAAAAAAGAAGAATAGAATAGAATGGAAAAAAGATTCAAACACATTCACATGCATGCACACAAACATGCACAAACACACACACACAGACACGTATTGTACACACCCACACACACACTCACACTCATAGACATTCATTGGCTTGACAACATGTGTCGCCTTTGGACGGCATCCCATATTCTCCAAAGGCCTACGAGGCAGACAGACAGACAGACGGAATGGTGTAGACGGCCATGCACTAGTGTTAACAGAGCATGTGGACCGCTGTACAAAGTGAATGAGAGCTCTGTGTTGTCATGTTCTATCCTCATCTCTCTCTCACCTCCAACCCCCAACGTCTACAATCACACACTGATTTGCAGCACCTAGTCTTAGATCCATACTATCATGTCATACAATTCATTTATTAAATTAAGGAAAATATCTTTCTTGACAAATATGAAGGGTAAAGTGAGCTCCACAGCTTAATTTCTGTCATTTTTACCCTGCAGACATAGTTTGCTGAAACTCCAGCATCAAAACACCTTCAAAGAAAAAGCCTTCCTATGCGTTTACCCTCATCCAATTCTTTTATGTGGTTTAGACTCAGACTGCAAGCACATGAACGGCGTTCCCCGACAAGATTGATCATGTGCTGGGGCCCCATAAAATGTGTTTGGTTATCAGTTGGTTCTTGCAAATAGGCCGAAGTGATGTGAGTGTGATCAACTTTGCCAGGATGTCTGTGCATGGTAGCTCCAGGATAGGGCTGTGCTACGGCTGATTTATGAGATCCAGAGCAGCCAGAAAGCCTCAGGCAGAGGGAGAGGGGGACAGAGAGAGAGAGCGAATGGGAGAGAGAGAGAGGCCTCAATCTGACTAACATTCTACAGGAAATCCATGCTGACTGTGCCACCAAGGCAGTCGCCCCAGCCTGTAAATTCCATGAAGCCAAGCAACCAAACACTATGGAATATCTGAAAAAATGAATGTGTTCCATTCAGTTTGTTGCATTGCTCTGAATTAGTTTGGGTTGTTGGACATGTGTGTAGATTTTGGATTTGTGCTTTTTAGTTTGGTAGCATGCTTACAGTACATTCTGTACTCACAGTGTAGTACAAAACATGCATCTATTCAAACATCCTGTGAAACTCCCTTGAAGCCGATATGAATGTCCAGTAAAAGGGTACCTAATCCAGCGTGCATTTTTCAAACTTGGGAAATTGCGAAAGGCCTCACAGGCCTCGTTTGCTTCATCCTTATAGTTTTTTTTCTTCCTGTTTCTAGCAAATCTTTTCAGTTGGGCAGCTGTTCAAAGACAGCTGCTTTGGTCATTCAGTCAATGTTGTGTTTCAGTTGATCCATTGCTAGTTCTACAAGTAATCCCCTGTCATGCCTCTTTTCTCTTTTCACACACACCCATTCTGGTACTAGCATGCACACAAACGCACACGCACACAGACACAGACACACACACACACACACAAACACACACACACACATTAAGACATGCACCCACTCGTAAACGGCGCCATCAACGAAATAGGGCAAGAGACCAATGATAGTGTGATAGTATGGTGATACATGGCGTGCATTTTTTCCAAAGACAAAGAGGCTAAATTGCGGCAACATGGCACCATTGAATTTGAAGCATTATTAGAGCCAGAGCCTATGAGGAGCCATCTAATCTCTTGGCCTTACTGGTCTATGAATGTTTTCCATGTCTGCCATGGTGGAGGTATGTGACCACACAAAGCCCCGCTGGCGACAGAGTGGCATGCGAGAGGGTTGAAATGAGCAGGGACCATGCCAATGTGTGTGTGCCGCCCTCCTGTCACATGCACTCACACATTGTTGTACATACTTACACACATACACACATCTATACAGAAACACAAACACACACCATGCCTCCAGTTGTCCCTTGCTCTCATTAAACATAGCAGGTGTCAGGCGGGCTCTGATAGACTGCTGGTGGGGGTCAGCTAGCTTAGCCTTAAGAACTGCATTGCTATTGTCTCTAATGTATGTGGAGTACTGGAATGGGATCGGAAAATTGAATGGATTATACCCTGGCCATGCAATTTCACTCATATGAAGTGGCAATGTATAACACATTCTTATTTGGTTTGAATTGCAGTTTGCTGCTTGTAGCCCTTTAAAGGATTGCCCTTGTATTCATTATACATTTCAGACATTCCTGGACAAAAACACGTACATCTTCCTTTCATAAACCTCCCAGTCCTGCTCTCTGTAATTCCTTGTCATCACCCAACGTGGCGTCCAAATTGGCATGTGCATCAGACGCCATGTGGAGAAGGAGAGAGCAGCGGCCTTGGTTCTAAACATCATCCTCTTTCAGCAGGGGCTTCAACAAATCAAAAACATCCCCTGGCTGTCAGGACTTATTCTAGGTAATGTAAATGAGAGCCAGGGGAGCAGTGAGAGGAGAGAGGAGAGAGTATTCCTGGTGCCACTCACTCACACCCTGGGAGAATCAAAGACCTGGGACTGAGCTGTTTCTGTCAGGACAAGGCTGTTGCTCTGAAGTATGGTAGCCAGATCAGATCCTGTTTTAGCCCACGCTGCTCTGTTGTCATGTTTATTTTTTGACCAGACAACATCAGAGGAGATGGCTGTACATCCAGGCACTTTGGATAAAGTCTGTTTTAAGTGCACCACCGTTTTCCAGTCCCCATTCCTGCATGCTCTGGTTTAGTGCACACTGCCAGAACAGTCCCAAGCCGTTAGTCAGGAGGAGTGGATTGTGCAACACGGTCAATGTACATCTGGGAGATACAGTAACAGTCATTCTCAATGAAGAAGTAAGGACATCCCTGTCTGTCTGTTTTCCATACTGCTTTGAAAATTGTATTTTAGTAGCACAGGGCCCTCTGTGATTTCTTTTCTTCTGCCCTCTGTCTCCTGGCGTCTTCTTTTTGGCAGCCCAGGCACTTTGTCAGTGTTAAGCATAAATTGTCCCTAACCTAAAAGATGGGCCACGTTACAGGCCTATTTATAATGGATCTGGTACAGCCTATATATTTTAATGGACATATTTTTCTCCAACTGTAAACTCACTCCTTAAGTCTGTGGAGCATTTCTGTGTAACGAGAGAGCTGAGAGTCGGGAAGCGAGTACAGGGAGTGAGTGTTTTTAATAAAGAAACAAACCATTAAACACGACACACAAACAACGCACCAACATGAAACAGAGTCAATGACACCTGGGGAAGAAACCAAAGGGAGTGACATATATAGGGCAGGTAATCACAGAGGTGATGGAGTCCAGGTGAGTCTGATGACACGCAGGTGCGTGTAACGATGGTGACAGGTGTGCTCCATAACGAGCAGCCTGGTGACCTAGAGACCAGAGAGGGAGCACACAGTACATTCTGTTACTGCAGCTCCCAGTCTGGGCCGGGGTTAATAGACAGGAAGAGTATGACAGATGGACCGGTGTATTTTTCTTCTTCTTTTCCTGGACTCTTCTACTTAATGGCGGTGATTGCAGGGATAAAGGGACCATCATCTCTCTGGCCCCCCTCGACCCTGGCTCTTCCTGTCCAACACATGTGCTCTGTGCTCATTTCTCAGACGGGGAATACAGAGAGGAGCTGCCAATCACCAAGATAAATGAGCTCCAGGTTTGCTATGATGACTTTGGTCTAGGCCTCTCCCCTCTCCTCCATCTCTCCCTGGGTACTCAGAGGTGGCCTACTCTGCCATACAACCACTGTCCACATAGTTGAAAGCAGTGGAAAATTCAAGATTATTTCTTCTCATATATGCAACGTATTTAATGTGAATGGTTAGAGTGGAGAGTGGCTAGCAGTGAGAATAACAACACAAACTATTTCATCAATAAGTAAATGTCTACTATTTATTTGTGTTTTTGAGAGTTGTTTCAAACACCAACCCCTAGTACCACTCTGTATGATAACACATGTTTACAATCTGGGGAGTGAGATTATGTACAATTGCAAAAACCTTTTCCAGCTCCACCAAATCCTCATCCAGACTGGGGCATTACACACTAATAGCAGTCTGCTAGAAGCACTGCGTAATTGCCTGGGCTCATGTGCTCTGGAAAGCCAGGGCAGGGGCCAGCGGCATCAAAGACCCACTGATCATTCCTCTGCCTCTCTCCTCCAAAGGGGAACCGGGGGGAAGAAACAAATACACGTGGACAAACACACAAGGGGAAGTGAAAACTGAAGCAGATGTGATAGTAGAGGATGGACAAGAGTGGCCAAATGGATTCCCTATCCCTGGCTCCCTGTTAATATTTTAAAACAATGGGAAAGAACCAATGTTTGGGTCGAAAAAATTAACAAAAACAAAAAGTAATGTTGCGGTGACATCATGGATTATTAAGCTGGGGGTGGGGCTATTAAGAGGCCAGCAATAACCCCTGGCCTGGCAGTAAGCAGGGCAGGAAACTGTGGCAGAGGCAATTTGAGAAGCTGAGACCTCAGCGTCTGCAGCTGTGCTTTCAGTTTTCCTGCCTCCAACAGCTCAGCGACATGTGACGCTCCCAACTATTCACCTATGACCTCTCTCCCCATATACCTACAGAGAAAAGAGGTGAAAGAAGATGGGAAAGGAGAGCTGGACAACAACTTCTGCTCAATGCATTTACTCCATCAGTCACGTGCTGTGTAGCTGAAGACTGAAAATACATCCAGCAGATTTACAAAATGGGTCAATGGGTTTGACAACTTCTTGAATTGTTGAATTAGTTTACTCTGACGTTTTCTGAATTGTTTTCCAAAGACTTAATTACACTTTGGGGAATACCAGTAACGAAAGCTGAGAAACCATACAGTATACACTACCATTCAAAAGTTTGGTGTCATTTAGAAATGTCCTTGTTTTCCATGAAAACATACATGAAATTAGAAATAAAGTCAAGACGTTGACAAGGTTATAAATAATGATTTTTAATTGAAATAATAATTGTGTCTTTCAAACTTAGCTTTTGCCAAAGAATCCTCCATTTGCAGCAATTACAGCCTTGCAGACCTTTGGCATTCTAGTTGTCAATTTGTTGAGGTAATCTGAAGAGATTTCACCCCATGCTTCCTGAAGCACCTCCCATAAAAAGTGCCCATCAAGCCAATCCAATTTATGTACCATACGGTCAAGCTGCTCCCACAACAGCTCAATAGGGTTGAGATCCGGTGACTGCTGGCCACTCCATTGGAGACAGAATACCAGCTGACTGCTTCTTCTCTAAATAGTTATTGCATAGTTTGGAGCTGTGCTTTGGGTCATTGTCCTGTTGTATGAGGAGATTGTCTCCAATTCAGCACTGTTCACAGGAATTGGCATGGCATTGCAAAATGGAGTGATAGCCTTCCTTCTTCAAGATCCCTTTTACCCTGTACAAATCCTAAACTTTACCACCACCAAAGAACCCCCAGACATCACATTGCCTCCACCATGCTTGACAGATGGTGTCAAGCACTACTCCAGCATCTTTACATTTTTTCTGTGTCTCACGAATGTTCTTCTTTGTGATCCAAACACAGCAACTTAGATTCGTATGTCCATAACACCTTTTTCCAATCTTCCTCTGTCCAGTGTCTGTGTTCTTTTAACCATCTTAATCTTTTATTTTTATTGGCCAGTCTAAGATATGGCTTTTTCTTTGCAACTCTGCCTAGAAGGCCAGCATCCCGGAGTCGCCTCTTAACTGTTGACGTTGAGACTGGTGTTTTGCGGGTACTATTTGATGAAGCTGCCAGTTGAGGACTTGTGAGGCGTCTGTTTCTCAAACTACTACTCTTCTTTTTATTCTGGTTAGAGCCAGTTTGCGCTGTTCTGTGAAGAGAGTAGTACACAGCGTCGTGACAGATCTTCAGTTTCTTGGCAATTTCTCGCATGGAATAGCCTTCATTTCTCAGAACAAGAATAGACTGATGAGTTTCAGAAGAAAGGTCTTTATTTCTGGCCATTTTGAGCCTGTAATCGAACCAACAAATCCTGATGCTCCAGATACTCAACTAGTCTAAAGAAGGCCAGTTTTATTACTTCTTTAATCAGGACAACAGTTTTCAGCTGTGCTAACATACATGCAAAAGGGTTTTCTAATGATCAATTAGCATTTTAAAATGATAAACTTGGATTAGCTAACACAATGTGCCATTGGAACACAGGAGTGATGGTTGCTGATAATGGGCCTCTGTATGCCCATGCAGATATTCCATTAAAAATCTGCCTTTTCCAGGTACAATAGTCATTTACAACATTAACAATGTCTACACTGTATTTCTGATCAATTTGATGTTATTTTAGTGAACAAAAAATTTGCTTTTCTTTCAAAAACAAGGACATTTCTAAGTGACCCCAAACTTTTGAACGATAGTGTACGTCTGGACTCCAGTCAACAGAAAATGATCTATTGCCTAAACAGAGAGTTGCCGATTGACCAGACCTATCCTCCATGCAGCGTCAGAAGCTTGATGAGCCATGTAGGACCTCATGCAGGAGCTCATTCCCAAAAGTGCTGCTCTGCCTTTTGAAGTACTAATCATTTTAATGTGGCTGTGTGTGTGTGATGCCAAACACAGGAAATGTATCTCCACATCTTTTTATCTGCTGTGTTTAAAGTTGCCAGATTGTGAGCCCTTTGAAAGGGGTGCACTGTCATGGTGCTGCATTCATCTCTGCAGCTCCCCTCAATTAAAACCTACTGCTGCTCTTAAACTGAGAGACATCTGCCAAGCATCACGACCCCCCCCCCCTCCCCTGGTGAGGAGAGAGGAACATCTCCGTTCGCACCGAGCCCAGCCAGGGATAAAATGTGGCACCAGTCTGAGGGCTAAGCTCTGCGCAGCGGCCCTTTTGTAGCCAGATCACAACCAGATGTGCCAAGTGTGTCCAAACAGGAATGACTGCGTGTAGGCAATTTTCAGCAATTTGTCCGATTTTAGGGTTCACCCCTATACCTCCTGATAGACAAATACAAACTTCAGAGCCAAAACAATAAATTGAAACACATAGGCACCCCAAAGAGAGTTGTCTCCCCCCCAGGCAAAGTGGTGATGAGAGATAGATACAGTGTGTCTATACTGAGTCAAGCAAGCCAAAGTCTGCTGTATTGACAGATAACCTCCCGGCTCACACAGCATTACTGCATCAACTGACACAGACAGCAACACGACCATCATGTATTTCACCCCCCCCCCGGACTTAAGCTTAGGTGTTTTTTAATGGATTCAAAAGGCCCTGACAAAAAATACTTCGATAAAATAAAGGCTCTGACAACATTTACACACACTAAATCCATCACCTAACACATATTGAGAGAAAAACACACAAGCAAACACAGACAGATAAACAAGAAAAAGCAGCCAGTTAATCTCTCCCCAAACACCTCGTAAATTAAAAAGCCCAACTCCCTGGAAGTCTCTGGCCACAAGACCGTTTCAGACATGTTCTCTCACCTTTCCCCCTTCTCTTTTTCTTCTACATAAATATTTTCAAGAAATATAAAAGAGCTGGACTCTCCTAATAATAATCACATTTTCCAAGCCGAGAGAGTTGGGGGGAAGAAAGTATCCTTTGTTGCCTGTACCCTGTTTAGGCCTCTTTCATAGGAAATTGAGGGCAGTGTCTCCTCTTTATAGCAGCCATGAAACGTGTCAGCTCTGGGGAGACGTGGGGGGAGACAGGGGGAGGCGGGTGAGAAAGTGGGGGGAAAGGTGGGAATGCTAACCCCCTCCATACACACATATATGAGCTACATATACCACTCTCCTAGCCCTGCTGAAAAACATTCCACTTTTTGCCCTCCTAACCTGAACTTGCTGTTGCTCTGTCACGCAAAAACAACACAGACCCATCTTCTAACCCACCCCAGATCCTTGTGTCTGAGAGGAACTAGCCCAAGGAAGGGAGTCTCAATTCAGAGTGTACACCTGAGAGAATCCCTCTCTCTTGCTCTGAGCTCCAGGATTTGGAGATGCCAACTCTGTTGTTTTCTCCCGCTGGTAGTGGTTACCTGGCAGAACACAGACGTGAGCTTTGGGCTTTCTCTGTTTCTCTGTGATACTCACAGTGCATGTATATTGCTGAAGTACAGGCAGAAGTACAGTACCAGAAGCCAGCCCCAGCCCAGCCCAGCCTCCAGCCCCCAGGCCCAGCCCCCAGCCCCATCCCCCAGCCAAGCCCTAGCCCAGCCCCAGCGTTTTGGATCTAAAATTATCCCGTAGTGCAATCAAGAGGGTCAGGCAGCTAGGCACTGATTCTGCTCTCTAAGTACGTAATAGACCAGAGCACTTGACCTCCATGCTAACCGCCAAACTTGTGAAGGACATTGCAGCTTGTACAGTGTCTCACTGTAGTGTCAATTGTGACGTCGTTGTTGCTCTTTTGTGTAATCACGTTAGAAAAATCCTAAATGAGCACGTCCACGTTCTCTTGTGTAACTTCGTCCTGTGTTTCAATCACATTACCGTTCAATAGTGATGACGTTTTGACAGGCAACTGCTCGTGTGTGAAAAGGACAATTGTAGAGTTTTCATGACTGATCGTGTCTTTTCTGAGAATGCAAAACTTCATTTGTAATTCCCGTTTTTTATTGTCAGCTCACACTGGAATTCCTTTGAATTAGAACGCCATTGTCGGACCTAATTGTAAGTTACGCTCTTTCAGCAAATGGCCATTTACTTTATCTAATGGTATTCTTTATAAACATATTGCTGTTGGATATTGGAGATGTCACATAACTTATCCCCTCAAATTTAAATTAAGAAAGTGGTTATAAACTAACAATTGCAGTTGCAATAAGGCAAGGAGATGGAGTTTCCTCTGAGGAATCTGTGTGGGTGTGAGAATGGATGCACTCAGGTATGTATTTTTGAAAAGTAGGAGGGGAAAATGTGATTTTGTGGCTGTGGCTGTGCGTGTGCGTATGCGTGTGCGTGTGCGTGTGTGTGTGTGTGTCAACCTGGTCTCAGAGAATTTCGTATTATTCTGTATGTAAATCTGAGATATTTCATTTATATGTTACTTGCTGAAATTCACTGAGGAGATGGTCCTCCACTTCACACATAGAACCCCAATCATAATGCTCTGCAGCACAACCCCAATACAACACATTAGTTTCATTCTCTGATCCTAATCCTATGATTGTATGGACAACATGTCAGTTCATAACTCAAAAGCTTTGATTGGTTGGAGGTCATCCTCCGGAAGTGGTCATCATTTAAAAATATATATATATATTATTTTCCAATAACAAATTTAAAAAATGACAGAGATACATTGACATTCCTTGTACTGTTGAATGGGATGACCAATTTAGAGGACAGAACAAAACTTAACTCACATATACACAAAATAAAACTAAATCCTATTAGGTGGTACATGTATAAGAAGACAGCATATAGTTATTACAAGCAGTGTAAAAAAAATATTGAGTGGAGTACAGCACAGAGTAGCAGCAGATCGTCAACCCAGTTATGAAGCGGGTCTAGACCCTTTATCCAGTATAGGTTGCCATATTTGGTCAAACATTGGACTTCTATTGGAGGTATTGTATCGAATCTTTTTCATATGTATTACATTCCATAAATCCCATAACCACATTTCAAAGGTAGGTACGTTTCCAATTTCCAAAATTGCAATATGAGCATTTTGGCTAATATAGTACAAAGAGAGACAGCCTTCCCCTCCTGGTTATTCCCATCAACTGTACCAAACAGAGCAATCAATGGGTCTGGGGCTAGAACTCTGTCGAAGATGAGTCATCAAAAAATAGAACCCAGTAAGCATGTAACTTAGGACAGGTCCAAAGCAAGTGGGTCAATGTCCCCTCATCCTGCTTGCACCTCTCACACAGTGGTGATGTGTCCGGGAATATTTTATGCAGTTTCATTTTTGACTAATGTAACCTGTGTCTGAAGTGGTCATAATTAGCATGAAGGTCAATGGAAGGGGATGAGGCCTACGAGCCTCCTAGGTTTTGTATTGAAGTCAATGTAGCCAAAGGAAAATGTAAGCTAGCTGTCCTCCTGTTACACCATGATGCCAACCCAGAGAGTGCCGTTTAAGTTACTATAGACCTTCATTGCAAAACAATGTGTTTTATAACATATGAATATTAGTATGATATGTTACATTTGGTATAGTTACATAAGACAGCTGGTTACTAAAGGTAAAAACTGGTCGGGGTGGATGGGTTGGTGTATAATGTAAACTTCTAGCAACCCAAAGGTTGCAAGTTCAAATCTCATCATTGAGAACTTTAGCATTTTAGCTAATTAGCAATTTTTCAACTACTTGCTACTTTTTTGGTGCTTTGTAGACCAGAAAAAATTTGTAGACCTCCACAAGTCTGGTTCATCCTTGGGAGCAATTTCCAAACACCTGAAGAGACCACGTTCATCTGTACAAACAATAGTACGCAAGTATAAACACCATGGGTGTCACACCCTGACCATAGTTTGATTTGTATGTTTCTATGTTTTGTTTGGTCAGGGTGTGATCTGAGTGGGCATTCTATGTTACATGTCTAGTTTGTCTATTTCTATGTTTGGCCTGATATGGTTCTCAATCAGAGGCAGGTGTTAGAGTCTCTCGCTGCCGGAGTCTCCCGCCTCTCTGGCGCTGCTAGAGCATTCCTCCTCTCCAGTGGGCTGCCCCTCTGTCCCGAGCTGCCCCTCAGTCCAGTGGGGTCATTTAGTAGGGTCGCCGTGGTTAGGAGGCCACGGAAGCGGACAAGGTGGCAGACTAAGACTATGGTGAAGTGGGGGCCACGTTCAGCACCAGAGCTGCCACCGCGGACAGATGCCCACCCAGACCCTCCCCAATAGGTTCAAGTTTTGCGGCCGGAGTCCGCACCTTGAAGGGGTTCTGTCACACCCTAACCATAGTTTGCTTTGTATGTGTGTATGTTTTGTTTGGTCAGGGTGTGATCTGAGTGGGCATTCTATGTTACATGTCTAGTTTGTCTATTTCTATGTTTGGCCTGATATGGTTCTCAATCAGAGGCAGGTGTTAGTCATTGTCTCTGATTGGGAACCATATTTAGGTAGCCTGTTTGGTGTTGGGCTTTGTGGGTGATTGTTCCTGTCTCTGTGTTAGTTTGCACCAGAATAGGCTGTTTAGGTTTTCACGTTAAGTTTCTTGTTTTGTAGAGTTTGTGTTTATCGTTTTATTAAACATGAATCTAAATAACCACGCTGCGCTTTGGTCCGCCTCTCCTTCACCACAAGAAAAATGTTACAATGGGACCACGCAACCGTCATACCGCTCAGGAAGGAGAAGTGTTCTGTCTCCTAGAGATGAACGTACTTTGGTGTGAAAAGTGCAAATCAATCCCAGAACAACAGCAAAGGACCTTGTGATGATGCTGGAGGAAACAGGTACAAAAGTATCTATATCCACAGTAAAATGCAACTGCACATGGGGACAAAGATCGTACTTTTTGGGGAAATGTCCTCTGGTCTGATGAAACAAAAATAGAACTGTTTGGCCATAATGACCATCATTATGTTTGGAGGAAAAAGGGGAAAGTGTGAACACCATCCCAACTGTGAAGCACGGGGGTGGTTTCATCATATTGTTGGGGTGCTTTGTTGCAGGAGGGACTGGTGCACTTCACAAAATAGATGGCATCATGAGGAGGGAATATTATGTGGATATATTGAAGCAACATCTCAAGACATCAGTCAGGAAGTTAAAGCTTGGTCGCAAATGGGTCTTCCAAATGGACAATGACCCCAAGCATACTTCCAAGGTTGTGGCAAAATGGTTTAAGGACAACAAAGTCAAGGTATTGGAGAGGCCATCACAAAGCCCTGACCTCAATCCTATAGACAATTTGTGGGCAGAACTGAAAAAGCGTGCCTGAGCAAGGAGGCCTACAAAACGTGACTCAGCTACACCAGCTGTCAGGAGGAAAGGCCAAAATTCATCCAATTTATTGTGGGAAGCTTGTGGAAGGCTACCAGAAATGTTTGACCCAAGTTAAACAATTTAAAGGCAATGCTACCAAATACTAATTGAGTGTATGTACACATCTGGCCCACTGGGAATATCATGAAAGAATTAAAAGCTGAAATAAATATTTTTCTCTATCTTTCTCTCGACATTTCACATTCTTAAAATAAAGTGGTGAGCCAAACTGACCAAAGACAGGGAACTTTTACTAGGATTAAATGTCAGGAATTGTGAAAAAATGAGTTTAAATGTATAAAATGTATGTATTTTAAATGTAAGGTGTATGTAAACTTCCGACTTCAACTGTACCTAGCTAGAATTCGTAACCTATTATACGTTTAGCAAAATTGGGACTAATGATACGAATTGTAATACATAATATATCATATGAAATGGGTGATGGACATGCACAAATTAATGCATACCAGTGGAGACTCCTCAAAGGATTGAGAAGCTTGGTGAGTTGGTGACATTATTGGATAGAGATTGACAGTGAAAAGTGATAGTTGAGCATTTTTAGGATATTATTCGATTCAAATTTTCTTCAGAGGAGGTAGATTATAAATTGTTTACTTGGTTTTAGACAGCGGTAGGACCAAGTCACAGGACCAAGTCCCAAGTCAAGACAGGCAAAATGTTGAGTTTTGAGTCCTAAACAAGTCGTAATGTACTTTTCACCAAATGTAATACCATTTCTTGTTTTTAACAAGAGTAATAGTTAGTATATTACATTTACGCAAATAATGAATGCTTTAAAAAAATATATATATATTTTTTACTTTCCAAATAAACATTATATTTCTATGGAAATACATGAGTAATTTTAATAATAACATCTTTCCAGTGGCTCAGACTGAATTTACACACTGACATTCCTCTGCACTGTCACACGCAACTTTTTCTCAGCTGGCAACAATTTGATTGGCTGCTGTCCGATTCAAACTGCAATCTGTTAAATGAAGAGTTGATGCGCTGCACAAGTCACAAGTCATTGGTGTTAAAGTCAAAGTTGATTTGCAAGTCACCATATTTGTGACTCGAGTCCAAGGCATGTGAGTGTAATTTAATTTAAACGTGCCTTGGTAAGTAGCAGTAGCTAGGTAGCTACCAGTGCAAGCATGCAGTTTTCACCGCCAGAATGGCACACTGTCCAATGCTACCAAAAATGTGGTGGATTTTAGTTGAAGAACCCCTTAATTCACTGGGCCAAACAGAAATGGTTGATCTCTGCCTGAGATCAGTTTCATGAAGAAGGATGAAAAGGTGAGGGTCTCCCATCCTCCTCAATGTTTGTATTCACCAGCCTCCACTGGTGTGTGTGTGTTGGTGTGAGTGTATCTGTATCTGTATCTGTGTATACATATATACTGAGTGTACAAAACATTGAGAACTCCTTGAACTCCCCTTTTGCCCTCAGAACAGTCTCAATTCTTTGGGGCATGGACTCTAATGACTCCAATGTTGACTCCACTGTTTCACACGGTTGTGTCATGTTGGCTGGATGTCATTTGAGTGGTGGACCATTCTTGATACACATTGGAAACGGTTGATCGTGAAAAATTGCAGTTCTTGACACAAACCGGTGCACGATACTCCGTTCAAAGGCACTTCAGTCTATTGCTTTGCCCATTCACCCTCTGAATGGCACACATACACAATCCATGTTTCAATATTCTCAAGGCCTAACACCCTCTTCTTTAACCTGTCTCCTCCCCTTCATCTACACTGATGGAAATTAATTTAACAAGTGACATCAATAAGGGATCATATCTTTCAGCTGGATTCACCTGGTCAGTCTATTTCATGGAAAGAGCAGGTGTTCATAATATTTTGTACACTCAGTGTATGCGTGTGCATGTCTGCATGTACTGCAGTAAATGCATGTCTTCATGTGTGTGTGTGGGGAGTATGTTTAGAGAATATCGCTCTGTATGTTTGTCCATGAAGTGAAGTCCTACAGCAGCTGGCACCATCTGTGGACCTCCTCTGTCTGGACCCTCAGTCTGTCTGGATCCTCAGTCTGTCTGGATCCTCAGTTTGTCTGGACCCTCAGTCTGTCTGGACCCTCAGTCTGTCTGGATCCTCAGTCTGTCTGGAGACTCAGTCTGCCTGGACCCTCAGTCTGCCTGGACCCTCAGTCTGCCTGGACCCTCAGTCTGTCTGGATCCTCAGTCTGTCTGGATCCTCAGTCTGTCTGGATCCTCAGTCTGTCTGGACCCTCAGTCTGTCTGGATCCTCAGTCTGTCTGGACCCTCAGTCTGTCTGGATCCTCAGTCTGTCTGGATCCTCAGTTTGTCTGGACCCTCAGTCTGTCTGGACCCTCAGTCTGTCTGGATCCTCAGTCTGTCTGGAGACTCAGTCTGTCTGGAGACTCAGTCTGCCTGGACCCTCAGTCTGCCTGGACCCTCAGTCTGCCTGGACCCTCAGTCTGTCTGGATCCTCAGTCTGTCTGGATCCTCAGTCTGTCTGGACCCTCAGTCTGTCTGGACCCTCAGTCTGTCTGGATCCTCAGTCTGTCTGGATCCTCAGTCTGTCTGGATCCTCAGTCTGTCTGGACCCTCAGTCTGTCTGGATCCTCAGTCTGTCTGGATCCTCAGTCTGTCTGGATCCTCAGTCTGTCTGGATCCTCAGTCTGTCTGGATCCTCAGTCTGTCTGGACCCTCAGTCTGTCTGGATCCTCAGTCTGTCTGGATCCTCAGTCTGTCTGGATCCTCAGTCTGTCTGGATCCTCAGTCTGTCTGGACCCTCAGTCTGTCTGGACCCTCAGTCTGTCTGGACCCTCAGTCTGTCTGGATCCTCAGTCTGTCTGGATCCTCAGTCTGTCCAGCCTTAATAGTCCTCCTGGTGCACCCATACCCGCTAGCCTTTACCCACCCATCTCTTCTTATGTCTGCGTCGTCACAACCCTGTTTTCACTGCTTTAATGTGAAACAATTTCCATATTAATATCCCGTGATGACTCTCTTTGTTGGTATTTCCTGCCCCGTGTCCCGGACCACGAGTCATGGACCTGCCCCTTGTCCCTCCCTCCACCTCAGGCTTGTTTCCCTTTTGGTTCACTTCCCACAAGCTGGTCGACAGACATCCATCAACCACAACCGGCGCTGATCTAGCTCCCTCTCCCCCACACCCGGCCCCACACCAAGTAGTAAGCCACAGCCACAGCAAAGACTAGCATCTCAACACCATAGATAGACGGATGGGCATTCAGTCTGTTGCAGATGTTGTTTGCGCTGAATTTTAAAGGTTTGCTTTGTTTGAGCTAAGAATGTCAAAATATCTGAAAAAAATAGATTTGATCTGCAATGTTTTTTGCTGCACTACATTTTGGTTGACTTTTCAGTTCAAACACAAAAGTCAGAAGCTCATCTTTTCCCAAGGAAAAGTTATGGTGAAGGAGAAAGAAGAAAATAATTAGTTGAGTTTGTTACTATTAAAATGGATAGTCACGTTGTCAGCAATTAGATAGTGGTGTATTGTTATAGATGATTGAACATGCACATAATTCTTTTCTATTCACTTTCTCCCTCAAATTATCATATAAAGTTCCAACAATTCCCCCAACAACACAAAAACGTTGACATCACATTTGTGAAATGGAATAATACTATATCTATAATGAGATGAGTCATAATTTGTTTTTTATTAAATGTTTCAGAGACTCCTATTCATGAATTCTCTCTTTACTCAATTTCTGGCAGAACCATGCAGATAGTTAGAGCCTTTAATGGGTGTGTATGATTTAGAGATCTTCACCGGTCCAAAAAGTTAGACCTGGACCCGAGGACAATCAGACCCGGACCCAAATGGACCGATCATTAAAAATAATAAAAATGGAGACCGGGACACTAATGGATCCGAGAACCATTCGACCTAGACCCGACCCGTTCTCTGACAGCTCTAGGTCTAGACCTGACCCGTTCTCTGACAGCTCTAGGTCTAGACCAGGCCCGATTGGACCGAGTGACAAAAAAAGTTGTTGTTCAGGTTAACAAATAGGTCTTTATATGTTGGATAGGCCTTTTATAAATCAATAAATTCACCTTATTAGCATAAAATAAATATGCTATAGGCTATGCAGAGCCGTCGTCGGGTCCACTTAGGTCTATCAGCTGTAGATACATAGACATGAGACCAGATGACAATCGAACACGACCCGACCGGAACAGTTAGAATTTCAGACCCAAACCTGATCGGGCCCGGGTCAGGTCACGGGTTTATCGGGTCCACCCGAACGGGCAAAGACCTCTAGTATGATTACTAATAACATTTAATTAGCCTTCCTAATGAGAGTTTCTCTGAAAACAGGAAAGTGGGGACATGTAGCAATACAAAACGTTTACAATGGGAAGGAATCTTCCCTCTCCACAGACCAGTGTCCAAGTAATACATTTACTTCTGCTGCAACACAATCTGTGTTATTTTCCTTGTTGTAAAACACTTTATTTTGTTTACAGGTTCTAAGCCTTGTGACATTTAATATTGAAACGAGATGAAGAAACACAGCAAGTACAGTTGGTATAACAGGTGTTGGTATAACAAGAAGTGGCTCAATAAGTGTTGGAACAACAACATGCCCACAACATCCAGCTGTATCCATGAACTTGGTTCTATTTTGGACGTGTGACACGTTGCAAGTCCCGCATCTCCCATCTCCTCATTGGTTTTTAGGAGCATATACCCACACGCGGTAATGCACATTAGAGTTGTTCGCCAACCACCATATAAAGTCAGTAGAAGAAGACTGAAGGAGGAGCGATTATTAGAAGCAAACTAGGTTTCCCCTTTTATCTGTTGATTCATTGTAGGGGTAGAGAACACACGATTTTGTGTGACTTAAAAGGGGTCACAATTCTACAAAGATCCAGAAAAAAAGGACATTGTGCATTTCAGGTAAAATGACAACCAAATGTTCATATCCCAGAACAAATTAGCTAGCAACAGAAAGCTAGCTAGTTAAATGTCCATGAATGTTTCATATGTTTCGACATGTCCCCAAATAAGTATAGTTGGTTCAGAGTTAATTTTGATATTTCAACCTGCGTGTCCAGATTGAGTTTGGTGTGGATGGATAAAAGCAACATGCGCCCAATGTTGCACAAAGACACACGCGCGTGCCAGGTCTAGTCAGCATGTAAGATTATTATGGAAAGTTTGACCATTTTCTGTGATTAAACTATAGCATATCTTTGTAGGGAGAATCTACCCTTTTCATATCATTCTAAAAACATAATCCTGATGGTGGAAACTTCTCCACAGCAGAAACGGCAGGGAAGGCTGTATGTGTTAGTGTTAGTAATTTGGAAACCTAGTTGTGGGGGATGGTGGTGTCGTATCCCACAATGCAGTGCAGAATTCCTTTAACATATGGTGCGTCAGGAAAGGGCTGGTTGACCTCTGGCTTCCCAGGAGTCTCTCGGGACAGCTGAGCTTGGTTGTTCAAGAAATCTAGGATCACTGCACACTGCTATGGATGGAAGTTGTGACTGGAATTGTAATCACTCTCTCCCTATTTTCCCCTAAAACCCGAGTCTTTCTCTATCTCTCTCTCTCTCTCTATATATATATACTTTATTTTCTTCCTTTTTTATTTCTTTATCCCCCCACGGTTGTAGAATTCCTTCTTCTCTCTCTCTCTCTTACTTTTTTTTCTTATCTTTTCTCTGTTTTAGTCTATTCCTTCGTCTTGGTAAGACACCATCTCGGCACACATGTGATGCATTAAATGAGGTAGAGCAGCGAGAAAGTACAGGACCTCAGTGAAATGTGTTGCTCTACGTACTTCTGTTTCCTGTGGCCAGAGATCTTCAGTCTGTGTTTTTCCAAAATGTGATATCACCATTCTAGATGATTTCTGATCATTCCAAGGATGCTACTGTGGAGGTGCATCAATTTGTAACTGGGAAATGGCATACAAAAACTAATCCCAAGCAGAAATTTCAGAACAAGAAGTGAACAAGTTACAATAAAAGTACCGTAACCCTACCCGAAAACAAACTATGAAATGTTTATCCATGCATTTCATGGCTGATTTGTTATTTGACTAACAAACCCCTGAATGGCAAACAGCGAGAGCAAATCATGCTGAAATAAATAAATAGATATTCCTTGTCCCATGTTGCCTTGATTAACATTAACAGTGTATGAGGGACACATTCGATTGAAGATTTGAATTGCATCGAACTCAACCCTATCTGAACCTATCTCTATCACTGATTACTCTCTACAGTGACTTGTTACGAACACCAGCCAGATAACACCATATCTATGTGGGACTGCTGTGGTCCATCATAGATGGGTGCTGACGGCACTGACAACGGATTGAGTTCCTATACATCCTACAGGTGCAATTCTCAAGGCAAATGGATCCCTAATTGGTAGTGCTGCCCATATCAAAGGGAACTAATAACAGCTTCAAGTGTCCCATTGAAGACAATAGAGCCTCGGGGGGGGGGGGGGGGGGTTTGGGTCAGGGTCATGAGAGGGATGTGTCCCGGTGGCTCTATTGTGCCAGTGAAAGGGGCTGTGTTTGGGACGGGGGCAGCCCTACCGGGCTGGCAAGGAAGGACTGCAGGGGGAAGCGGTGGTGGTGGTGGTGGTGGGACGCTGGTTGTTGGGAGCAGGGATGGGAGAATGTGAATGGGACAGCTGCACAGGGGTGAATAGGAGGTCCCTTTGTATGCTGCCAACAAAAATCTGTGACCAATTATCTGTGTCTGTCTCTCAAGGGGAATTCTTGAACACTTTGGGTGGGTGGGTGGTTGAGTTGGGTGGGGTGGGGAAGGGGGGAAGTTGTTGCGGGGTACAGAGGCAGAGACATGTACAGTAAGATGGGATTTGTTCGTTTTTAACCCCTGTCCTCTTCTATGGCCCACAAATACCAGAGGAAGCCCCATTACGGTGAGAATATGACACATTGCGTCCTTGGTGGAGTGGATTTACTTTTTGTGAACTCCAGAAGAGGGAAATGATCATCATATGGCGCCAGTAAGAGACTCAAAATCAGTAGAAACACCTACTTCAGTGTCTACAACCAAATTACTAAATTATGGATTTGTTTTAGCACAGAATTAGATAATCACCCTATTTTATCATTTAATTTGAGTCAGGCTGTTGAAACGACAGATTGGGTCTTTAAAAATGTTCAAACACAGACCGAACAGTACTTAACTACTTGTGGGCCTCCAAATCGCCCACACAGATTTGACTTCCTATTAGCGTGGTTAGATTTCAGACTGGTTGAGAAGTGTGTCCTACAGAGAGAGGAGAAAGTGGAAGAGAGGAGGGAGAATGGGCTAGGAGATGGCTTGTAAGCCATGTGTTAGGCATTACATGCTAATTACAGTTTTAAAAGCTGTGTGTTTACCACTGAGAAAGGCCTTGTTAGGTATATTTTACTGTCTCCACTGAAATGATTCATCCTTGACAAGCTCAATTGACGTTCTCATAATTAAAAATATGATTGCTTAATTGCATTCCCACTATTTCATGTTGTTAAGTACTACAACAGAGGTTCACTGTTCATAGACCATCCATCAGGACACCAGACACAATTTGTTTCACATTTTGGGTGTAAGAATGCCTGGAATTTCATTATTATTATTTGAACCTTTATTTAACTAGGCAAGTCAGTTAAGAACAAATTCTTATTTACGATGACGGCCTACCCTGGCGACCCTGGACCAATTGTTCGCCGCCCTATGGGACTCCCAATCACGGCCGGATGTGATAGGTCCTGGATTTGAATCAGGGACTGTAGTGATGCCTCTTGCACTGAGATGCAGTGCCGTAGACCGTTGCGCCACTGGGGAGCCTGCTGAAACAGTTTACTCTATCCTGTGAGGATTTACTTTACTTCAGGATTTTCTGTTGATGAAATTCAAAACATCCCCTGCAGATAAACCCAATTGAGTAAATTTAGACTTATTTGGAGATAGTAGCGCTCTGTTAGTAGAAATTTGGTGAAGGTACTGTATGTTGTAGGTGAACTTTAACCCCGTAGGGGCTGGGTGTGTTATTGCATAGGTATAGAATAACTCCGCTGCCGCTGACCCCAGTGCCACCTTTCCTTCCAATCCCACATGGTTGCCAATAGCGATGGCTCTAGTTGATCTTCACCTGTCAAAGCAAAGCTCTGACTAAAGACTTGCAGCTTGAGGAGAGGAAAGCAAAACAAAAAAGGAAAAGAACAAACAAAGAGCTTACAAACCGCCCACTGTGTGGCCGAAAAGAAGAAAGTCTTTTTTTATTTTCTTTACGAATACCGCCAATTAAACAATGGGGTTCGTGGAGGATTGAAAATTACCCATAAATCATATATATATATATATATATATATATATATATATATATATATATATTAATGAACAACAACACAGCTGAGGGAGGGCTCTCTACATCATCGACACTGTGCATTTGAAAGTTTATTTCCAAAATGCAATTTCCACAAATGTTTCACATTTGTGTTTTTTCATCAGAAATTATTGCTTATGGGTACCTTCACGTGTGAGTACAATATTACCGTTCTCATATTTTTTATTGATTTTTTTTTTAGGGGTGGTGGCAAAGCACTATGTATCCATTGTTCAGCTGGAATGGAATGTTTATATTCTGTATTTGACTGTGATATGTGGTTGTCTCACCTAGATATCTTGAATTAACTTACTGTATGTTTTATTTTTTTATTTTTTATTTCACCTTTATTTAACCAGGTAGGCTAGTTGAGAACAAGTTCTCATTTGCAACTGCGACCTGGCCAAGATAAAGCATAGCAGTGTGAACAGACAACACAGAGTTACACATGGAGTAAACAATTAACAAGTCAATAACACAGTAGAAAAAAAGGGGAGTCTATATACATTGTGTGCAAAAGGCATGGGGAGGTAGGCGAATAATTACAATTTTGCAGATTAACACTGGAGTGATAAATGATCAGATGGTCATGTACAGGTAGAGATATTGGTGTGCAAAAGAGCAGAAAAGTAAATAAATAAAAACAGTATGGGGATGAGGTAGGTGAAAATGGGTGGGCTATTTACCAATAGACTATGTACAGCTGCAGCGATCGGTTAGCTGCTCAGATAGCAGATATTTGAAGTTGATGAGGGAGATAAAAGTCTCCAACTTCAGGGATTTTTGCAATTCATTCCAGTCACAGGCAGCAGAGTACTGGAACGAAAGGCGGCCAAATGAGGTGTTGGCTTTAGGGATGATCAGTGAGATACACCTGCTGGAGCGCGTGCTACGGATGGGTGTTGCCATCGTGACCAGTGAACTGAGATAAGGCGGAGCTTTACCTAGCATGGACTTGTAGATGACCTGGAGCCAGTGGGTCTGGCGACGAATATGTAGCGAGGGCCAGCCGACTAGAGCATACAAGTCGCAGTGGTGGGTGGTATAAGGTGCTTTAGTGACAAAACGGATGGCACTGTGATAAACTGCATCCAGTTTGCTGAGTAGAGTGTTGGAAGCAATTTTGTAGATGACATCGCCGAAGTCGAGGATCGGTAGGATAGTCAGTTTTACTAGGGTAAGTTTGGCGGCGTGAGTGAAGGAGGCTGTGTTGCGGAATAGAAAGCCGACTCTTGATTTGATTTTCAATTGGAGATGTTTGATATGAGTCTGGAAGGAGAGTTTACAGTCTAGCCACACACCTAGGTACTTATAGATGTCCACATATTCAAGGTCGGAACCATCCAGGGTGGTGATGCTAGTTGGGCATGCTGGTGCAGGCAGCGATCGGTTGAAAAGCATGCATTTGGTTTTATTAGCGTTTAAGAGCAGTTGGAGTGTTGTATGGCATTGAAGCTCGTTTGGAGGTTAGATAGCACAGTGTCCAAGGACGGTCCGGAAGTATATAGAATGGTGTCGTCTGCGTAGAGGTGGATCAGGGAATCGCCAGCAGGCAGAGCAAAATCATTGATATATACAGAGAAAAGAGTCGGCCCGAGAATTGAACCCTGTGGCACCCCCATAGAGACTGCCAGAGGACCGGACAGCATGCCCTCCGATTTGACACACTGAACTCTGTCTGCAAAGTAATTGGTGAACCAGGCAAGGCAGTCATCCGAAAAACCGAGGCTACTGAGTCTGCCGATAAGAATATGGTGATTGACAGAGTCGAAAGCCTTGGCAAGGTCGATGAAGACGGCTGCACAGTACTGTCTTTTATCGATGGCGGTTATGATATCGTTTAGTACCTTGAGTGTGGCTGAGGTGCACCCGTGACCGGCTCGGAAACCAGATTGCACAGCGGAGAAGGTACGGTGTAAGTCACTCTGGATAAAAGCATATGCTAAATGACTAAAATGTCAAATGTAAGTGCTTTACGTACAGATCTCTCTTTACAGTGGGGCAAAAAAGTATTTAGTCAGACACCAATTGTGCAAGTTCACCCACTTACAAAAGATGAGAGAGGCCTGTCATTTTCATCATAGGTACACTTCAACTATGACAGACAAAATAAGGAAAAAAATTCCAGAAAATCATATTGTAGGAATTTTTTATGAATTTATTTGCAAATTATGGTGGAAAATAAGTGTTTTTCCCACCTCATGATGCCATCTATTTTGTGAAGTGCACTAGTCCCTCCTGCAGCAAAGCACACCCACAACATGATACATCCTCATTTGTGCTTCCAGGTTGGGATGATGTTCTTCGGCTTGCAAGCCTCCCCCTTTTTCCTCCAAACATAACGATGGTCATTATGGCCAAACAGTTCTATTTTTGTTTCATCAGACCAGAGGACATTTCTCCAAAAAGTACGACCTTTGTCCCCATGTGCAGTTGCAAACTGTAGTCTGGCTTTTTTATGGTGGTTTTGGAGCAGTGGCATCTTCCTTGCTGAGCGGCCTTTCAGGTTATGTGGATATAGGACCCGCTTTACCGTGGATATAGATACTTTTGTACCTGTTTCCTCCAACATCTTCACAGTGTCCTTTGCTGTTGTTCTGGGATTGATTTGCACTTTTCGCACCAAAGTACGTTCATCTCTAGAAGATAGAACGTGTCTGCTTCCTGAGCGGTATAACGGTTGTGTGGTCCCATGGTGTTTATACCTACGTACTATTGTTTGTACAGATGAACGTGGTCCCTTCAGGTGTTGTGGAGGTCTACAATTTTTTTCTGAGGTTTTGGCTGATTTCGTTTGATTTTCCTATGATGTCAAGCAAAGAAGCATTGAGTTTGACTATAGACCTTAAAAGACATCCACAGGTACACCTCCAATTGACTCAAATTATGTCATGGCTTTAGAAGCTTCTGATAGGCTAATTGATATAATTTATCAGAAGCTTCTAAAGCCATGACATAATTTCCTGGTATTTTCCAAGCTGTTTAAAGGCACAGTCAACATAGTGTATGTGAACTTCTGACCCACTGGAATTGTGATACAGTGAATTATAAGTGAAATAATCTGTCTGTATATATTTTGATGTCACAAATGCTGAATTTATAAATTTCTTTATAAAGAATTGAGTTATTTGTTACATTTGACTGTGTAAACCTAGCAGTACTATTTATTTCTCTAACAGTGAGGCGGATATATAGCATTTTGCAAAATAAAACCATTAAGTGACAGATTTAAAACAAATGATACGTCTGTCATTAAACAACCCCATGCCATGATTAGGCTGTGAAAAAACACACCCATCTCTTTCATAATTTATTATAACAACAAAAGATAATTTACCAACATTTCAGAAAATGGATATATAGAGTTTTGGAATGAAACTCTTAACTTCTTAGTCTACCATTAGGCAATATAGGACAAAAACTTTTATCCACTTGTGCAAAACTCCTATCCTTCAACTCCAATAGCACATATAAAGTCAATCTTAGTAGACTTTGCTAAAAGACAGTCAGTAAATAGTAAAGGGCAGAGAAGCAGACAGGTCATAATCAATCACTCGCCAGACCAGGGGAGACTAGGGGAGGGTGGCTTTGTTTTGCATTTCCCCTGTTCCTTTCTTCCTGGGTTTTTTCTTCCCTGACAGGAGGTGCCGTGAGCACGCTAGCAGTAGAAACAAGAGCCACACATTCTTTCAGCACAGTTTCCCCCTTCACTCCTTTGTTCCACATTTATGTTTGTATAAGGATCTTTCCTCACCTTGAATTCCTGTTTAAAAGACAACAAAATGAATTTCCCATACAAACCTGTGACTTAAAGGGAAACTTCACCTCTAGACACTATTTGTTTTTCCCAGTCTCCCTACATCATTCTGATTGATGAGAAGGTGTTTCAGATATAATTATGCACTATGGCTGCATTTTGGAATTTTCGCGCTGGGAGAGTTCAACCGATGACACCATTGGTTGATTGAGCCTGCTGTCTGATTTCAAAATGAATGGAGTCATGTTTCGTAGCAATTATTGTGGCCTTTGTGTTTCGCAGATTGCAAGATCACAATATCACTATTTTGCACTGTCTATCTGAGACGGCTAAATAATTAGCTACAGTGGCTGCTTCGGATGATTCCTCTTTCCAAGAAGAGCTGGACAACGACAACATTTTATGATGTTTTTTTAAACTTAGGAACATACATCCCTATTTATTTGAGCTGGAATAGACTGAAGAGGAGTTAAGGCAGCAAGAAAAATAATTTGCGAGACCAGCAAGCAGCGGTGTCAGCTTATACTAGCTGGACCAGGACTCAGAAGGGCAGACGACGTGTAAGTTGACGTGTAAGTTGTTTTGCTGTTGGTAGCTCGCTAGAAATATAACCTCTCTTTTTATGCAAGGCAGTGTTCTTCTGTACAGTACAATTTGGCTATCAATTCCACCATAACGAGGCCTGCTAGTACCATTACTATCCAAGTTTAGCTAGCTGTGTTTCATAGACCTAAAATGTACTGTAGTCTAATGTTGTAGCTACTGTAGGTAGCTAACTAACCTAGCTATACTCAGTGTCTCTCATGAGGAGCAATACTGGTTTGATGATGATGGTGGACAGTAAAGGAATTACGTTGGTTTCATGCCTCATATTGCTCTAGTAACTATACCTGTGTGTTGCAGCTTGCTAGCTAACATGTGTCTGTGTGATGTCTCATATTCTGCACCATTAAGTAAGAATACAGATAGTCCACAACAATTTTCCATCTGATAGCATTTTCATCTTTCTCTCACAGACAATACCGCTTGGATACAAGGAAGTTGAAGACTGTCAAGAGGAGATGTGAAAGGTCCCATCACTACAATCCAAAATCACCCCGAACACCTCACTGCACCACCCAAACACACCATATTCAAGTATTCCCTTTAAAAAAACTGTAGTATTTATCATAAGCATAATTAGTATATTTTAATTCTATTGTATATATAGTGCATTCGGCAAAGTATTCAGACCCTTTGATTTTTTCAAATTTTCGTTATGTTACAGCCTTATTCTAAAATGTATAAAAAATTGTGTTCCCTCATCAATCTACACACAATACCCCATAATGACTAAGCGAAAACAGGTTTTTAGAAATGTTTGCGAATGTATATTAAAAAAGTATTAAAAAAATAATATTTACACAAGTATTGAGACCCTTTATTATGAGACTCGAAACTGAGCTCAGGTGGATCCTGTTCCCATTGATCATCCTTGAGTTGTTTCTACAACTTGATTGGAGTCCACCTGTAGTAAATTCATTTGATTGGACATGATTTAGAAAGGCACACCTGTCTATTTAAGTCCCATAGTAGACAATGCATGTCAGAGCAAAAACCAAGCCATGAGGTCGAAGGATTTGTCCATAGAGTTCCACAACAGGATTGTGTCGAGGCCTCAAAAAAATTGTAGACCTCCACAACACCTGAAGGGACCACGTTCATCTGTACAAACAATAGTATGTAGGTATAAACACCATGGGACCACACAACCATTATACCGCTCAGGAAGGAGACGCGTTCTGTCTCCTGGAGATGAACGCACTTTGGTGCGAAATGTTCAAATTAATCCCAGAACAACAGCAAAGGACATTGTGAAGATGCTGGAGGAAACAGGTACAAAAGTATCTATATCCACGGTAAAGCGAGTCCTATATCCACATAACCTGAAAGGCCGCTCAGCAAGGAAGATGCCACTGCTCCAAAAACCGCCATAAAAAAGCCAGACTACAGTTTGCAACTGCACATGGGGACAAAGATCGTACTTTTTGGAGAAATGTCCTATGGTCTGATGAAAAAAAATAGAACTGTTTGGCCATAATGACCATCGTTATGTTTGGAGGAAAAAGGGGGAGGCTTGCAAGCCGAAGAACATCATCCCAACCTGGAAGCACGAATGAGGATGTATTATGTTGTGGAGGTGCTTTGCTGCAGGAGGGACTAGTGCACTTCACAAAATAGATGGCATCATGAGGTGGGAAAAATACTTATTTTCCACCATAATTTGCAAATAAATTCATTAAAAATCATACAATATGATTTTCTGGAATTTTTTTCCTTATTTTGTCTGTCATAGTTGAAGTGTACCTATGATGAAAATGACAGGCCTCTCTCATCTTTTTAAGTGGGAGAACTTGCACAATTGGTGTCTGACTAAATACTTTTTTGCCCCACTGTAAAGAGAGATCTGTACGTAAATCCTCAACCTCCAGCTGCATACCCCTCTAGCACCAGGGTCAGCGTACTCTCAAATGTTGTTTTTTGCAATCATTATAAGCCTGCCACACACTATAGATTTATTAAACATAAGAATGAGTTTTTGTCACAACACGACTCGTGGGAAGTGACAAAGAGCTCTTGTAGGACCAGGGCACAAATAATAATAAAATAATAATAATTTTGCTCTTTATTTAACCTAACTTATTTCTTAATTGAAAATGGTGAATAACTCACCACAGGTTAATGAGAAGGGTGTGCTTGAAAGGATGCACATAACTCTGCCATGTTGGGTTGTATTGGAGAAAGTCTGTCTTAAATTAAACATCACCCAGATAGGCCAGTCGTGTGAGAAACTCGTCATCATGCAAGCGTTCAGACAAGTGAGAATTATGGTCAGTAAAAACTTTAATAAGCTCGTCTCTCAAAACGTGTCAATACTTTGCCCCTTGATAACCAGTGTTGTGAAAGCGTTACATGGTCGCTGCCCATATCATTGCATAGTGCATTAAATACACAAGAGTACAGGGGCCTTGCTTTAACAAAGTTAACCATTTTCACTGTAGTGTCCAAAACGTCTTTCAAGCTGTCAGGCATTCCCTTGGCAGCAAGAGCCTCTCGGTGGATGCTGCAGTGTAGCCAAGTGGCATTGGGAGCAACTGCTTGCACGCGAATTACCACTCCACTATGTCTCCCTGTCATGGCTTTTGTGCCATCAGTACAGATACCAACATGAGCAGCAGGTACGTTTGGTTACATACGGACCGTTAGTGGAATTCCTGCAAGAGAGCAACAGTTAATGTGATTGGATGTTAATTATTTGACTAGGGTACCTGTATTTGACATTGTGTTGTTATCTTCGCTGAACACTAGATGGTTTTATTTTATTTTTTGGCTGTGAAACGAGGCTACTCAGGCGAGAGAAAAAACTCACCCAAATGTATAGCCCTGTTGGAAAATATAAATGGACTGTTTGAAAATGTGAATCACATTTTTATTTGGCGTACCCCCGACGGCATTGCACGTACCCCAGTTTGGGAATACCTGCACATACATTTTTAGATTTCTCACATCAATTGGATACACCTCCTTGGGCCAGTACTACGTCCTGAAATCACTATGAATTCGCAGATATTGTGGTTTACTTGCAACTAGGAAAGTAGCTGGCCCAACTATTTCGATAATACTTTTGCCAATGTCTGACATGACCCTAGATTGAAGCATCAGGGGAACAACATTCCCCTCCATGTTGCATTTAAACAGTTTCTCCGATTTCAGTCATCATTTCAGCATGTCGAAAGATAACGTCTTGTAAAGTGAGTGTTCACAACAATTCATGGCTGGTAAAAAGTCTGGAAACCTTATGGAAGCTTCTTTAGCTTCTCCTGAATAAAATGAAAAGCCTCGTGGTAAAAATCCAGTAATCCTTACAGTTCTGCTTGACTACCTCAAGACCCCCCTTGGTTTTTGAGGGATGGGAGTCAAGCATTCCTAGCCCGGCTATCCCCTTTGGCAATCTTTTCTGAATTAAAATACACATTTGGCCCCAATCCTTTCCCTGTGAGTTCTATTTGTCTTGTAATGGGGTTAAGAAAAGTAACCTTCCATTCTACCTCAGCTGGAGTTGGGGTCGAGCACGGGGTGGGGGCGGGGGAGGAGAGGTGTGGTCCATAGTTGAATCTGCAAGTCATTGTTACTGTAAAACAGCATGAGGGGACCGTCACAATGGAGCTTGCAGGGTTGAAGCTCCTCTCTTTCTCCTTTCTGTCTTTCTCTCTGGGTTTGTTCTTCACAGGGAAAGGATTTCCCCAGACTGACTAGCTCTTACCTCCCTCTGGCCCTCCCAGTGGAGCGATGGGAAAAGGCTATGAGGCTACCTGTTGCATGAAACAGTTGTACCATTATGTATGCTGCTACCCCCAGGGAAAGAGAGAAGCCTGGCTGCTGGTGAGGACTTGGCCCTGGAGCCAAACGCACATCTGGTGTAAGTTGTGTCCACTTTTAAAAGTGCAGATGCTTTTGGATTGCCTTTCAAAAACTTCTCTCCGTCTTACGAAAAATAGAACCGAGGGGAGATTTATTTTCCCTTTTCGCATTTATTCTGCTTGTTCAGTTCCTCAAAGAGTTTCTGACACAGAGGACATGTACTATGCTTAGCTTACGCTATGCAGCTATGCATGCAAATTCAGATTCAACTTCTCTTAAAGCTTTTCTATTTCAAAGAGTCTGGCTTTCAAGACTACTCTTACCCAGAGACCCATGAGAGTTAGTGTCCTGCCCAGTGTTTTCTCTGCCTCCCCACAGAAGCAGCATGCACCTTGTCTCTGCTGTATCCTCGATACAGACCCCACTGTGCAGAGCTCACTCCCCATGTTGGCTGTATCTGTCTTGGGCTGAGGTGAGGGGAGTGTAGGCTAGGGCCCAGGGGCTTGAGGTTGTGGCCTGGGCCTGTTGACATTGGCTGTGCTCTCTGCTGTGCTGACCAGTGTCTGGATGTGTTCAGTTCCTCACCCACTCCCTAGGTCCACTGCCTGCCACACTATCACGCCACATGGACCTGCTGGCAGCCTGCGCCCACTACCCAATGACTCACCGGACTGGGCTGCACCTCTCTAGACAGCCAGCTGGCCAGAGCCTGGGCTGTGGAACATTTAGACACATATAGGAGCACTATATTTCTCCTCTGCCCAGGCGTTAAAGGTATATTTCACTTAAACTATATTTTGGTATTTTTTTCATTAGTCCACTGTTGGTACAGTCCAGAAAAGTTTTGCATGTCAGCAGTGAAGTTTTCAAGATATTGGATTGTGTCACCGGCCACATAATCATGATGATGCGTTTTTGACTGAAATGTCCCTTTAACACTTTCCTCACTAAATGATACCTAGATCATGGTCCCCTAGAATGTTTTGTTTCTTTATTTTAATATCCTAGAAATAATGCGTAGATGCATTTACTTGACTATAAGTCTTTGTTTAAAATAAACTGCAATTACCAAACACCTGAAACAAAAACCCTTCTTTAGCTTTGTTGTTATGCTAACAAGCTGGTGATTTAGTGGTTGGTTACCTAATACCGCACACCAACAGAGATAAAAACAGAACTTTCAGCACTTTCTCTGGACCAACTGGTCAGATAATTTGGTCAGATAAAGCTCAAAGTCACAGGTCAGAGGTCAAGCTGGGTCGGAGTTAGGTTGGCATCGTTCAAAGGAAAGCTATACTCTTTATGATAGTCCCTCCATTAAAGAGATAACAACAGTACTTAATACATCTTATCTCTGTTCTGTTATGTGGCATTATAGGACAAGTCATTGTCGGACGGAATTATTTCTGAAGTCTGGTTTATTATGTATTGTTTGCTGTCATGACGGTAGTCAGTTATACTCCAACCTCACATATACTCTTTTTTGATTATAATTTTAGGACACAATCCAAGTTTATGACACAATCCGTCTCTACATATTTTCGCAATGCCTTGTTTCCATTTGAAAACAATCAGTGGTCATCAACAGTCTCCAGGTTTCCAGGCAACCCTTTGCAGCTCGACGTCCAGCAGAGCAGTGCTAGAGGTTGAGGTACAGTAGGTACCGTATGATGGACACTGACCTGATCCCATCTCAGCGCTGATGGATAAACAAGGTTTCTGGTGCCTGACACAGCCTCTGTCTGAGGATGATGGTGATGATGAGAGGTTTTTACGTCCAGAGCCCCAGAGAGCCATCGAGGCGAGACTACTCTCTCTGCTCCCCCACTGGCCAGTCCTAGAATGAAGGCCCTGTCTGGAATGCAATCTGTTGGCCATCTGTAGGCCTCCATCGGTCTGTTTGATATTCAAACAAACACCTGTCAAAAGTCAATGTCTCATCTCACATGGAACTCTTGGAAAATGGCACATCTCGACTTCTTCCTCACACAGAAAAAAAAGATCCTCAAGCTGGATCTTATTCCAACCATCTGCGAGTTTGTTAAATATAGATTGTTATGGAAGGTTTGAAGAGCAAGTTCTTGTTTCTACTAAAATGTCAAAAGATAATAGTCTATTCAAGGTGGTACATTCTGGAAGAAAGATGTTTGTATAATAGAATCATTACTTATTTCATGAGCTTCACTTTTTCACCATTGGTTGTAGTATTATGGACTGATCTGTGAATAAGCAGTCACAACTGCAAGAAGCTAAGAGCTTAGGAGGATGTTCTGGGATGAAGAAACAGGGAATCTTTAGTAACCCCTCTCTCAATGTATCTCTCTCCCTCTACCGTCTCTGATCCCTCTATCCCTCCCCTCCTTTCTCTTTCTCTTCCCTCTCTCTCTCTCTCTCTCTCTCTCTCTCCCTCTATCGTCTCTGATCCCTCTATCCCTCCCCTCCTTTCTCTTTCTCTTCCTCTCTCTCTCTCTCTCTCTACCCTCTGATCCCTCTATCCCTCCCCTCCTTTCTCTTCTCTCTCTCTCTCTCTCTCTACCCTCTGATCCCTCTATCCCTCCCCTTTTTTTCTCTTCCTCTTCCCCCTCTCTCTCTCTCTCTCTCTCTCTCTCTCTCTACCGTCTCTGATCCCTCTATCCCTCCCCTCCTTTCTCTTTCTCTCTCTCTCTCTCTCTCTCTCTCTCTCTACCCTCTGATCCCTCTATCCCTCCCCTCTTTTCTCTTCCTCTTCCCCTCTCTCTCTCTCTACCCTCTGATCCCTCTATCCCTCCCCTCCTTTCTCTTTCTCTTCCCTCTCTCTCTCTCTCTCTCTCTCTCTACCCTCTGATCCCTCTATCCCTCCCCTCTTTTCTCTTCCTCTTCCCCTCTCTCTCTCTCACTCTCTACCCCATCTAGCTGATCCCTCTTTCCATTTTGGTCTCTCCCCAGCTCTCTCCCTGTTTGGCTGTTTGGAGATGAAGGGATGTATAGGACAGTATAGTGAGCTTGTATTGGCTACTGTCCAGCCTCCACATCTGCCCCACTGCTGTTGTTCTGATGCTCTCTCTGTCCCATACAGTATTTGTTCAGTGGCTGGTCCTTCTCTGGTTCTCATTTCTCAGAGCAGTGATGGTGATGGATCTTGCAGAGATCTGGTTTATGGGTGAGTAATATGAAGACATGAAGACATGAATCTATCACATTGAGCGATTAGATGAATCAAGCATCAGTCATTAAAGGTCTATCGGGGCCAATGTAAATGGAAGGTGGACCCATTCCCCTTTGAATGGGATGGGTTGAATTAAGTTGCTGCTCATGATTATGGTGCATATCTGTGGTAGATCATCAGTCCTGGAATGGTTCTTAACACTTCAGTAATCGTTCTTCTTAGTAGTATATTCTATCCCTAATAGCTTTTCAATCATTTCGATTTCTGACAGTTTCCCCTATTTTATAATCATTAATTGAATGATTATTTAATTATATATATATATAAACACAAGCAACAATGTCATGGCCACATGCTCTCCAAATGTCAGTGACTTTGACCCAGGAGACTATTTGTGAGGGCCATAAACTTTTAGAGCTTTGTGGCCCTCCCCTCATCCCTTTGGTCTTTGATAGAAGTACTTCCTTTGAGGAGTGAACCCTGATGCATTTCCAGAGAGAATCCAAGTCAAAACTCTTCACCCACACAGACACTGGTATGTTTACAGTACAAAGACATTGTAAAGTTATCACACCTTATTATGATTACCCCTAAACTCAAAGCTGTCTGGCGTGTGAATCGGGCTGAAACTCACTCCATACATTCTTGTCAAAACAATTCCACTCTTTTGCCATGATGCAGAAACATGGAACGGCTGCATACCTGCATTTGACCACAAAGAAAATGCTTCATGACTGTGGCACATGGGATGAAGCATTGCCCGTGTTGAGAAAAGCATGTCTTTACACGCCTTAGTCACCTAACAGTGAGATGATGCCTACAGTATAGAACATGCACGTGTCTAACAGTGGAGGCTGGTGACTTGAACATGGAGGAGGATGGGAGACCCACAGTATAGGCGCAGAACGCACGGAGACAACAAAGCATGTTTCAAAAATCATCATATTTTAATGGGAATGAGAGGGCTACTTACACCGTGTTGGGAAGGGATTACAGCAGGGATTGAATGAGGGTATGAGGCATGAGTTGAGGTGTTCAGAGGTTTGACTTCAGGACAGGGGTTGAGGTGTTGGAGAAGAGCTCAACTCTTCCACTGAGGGCAGGACAGCATTTGACTGGGAAGACAACAACAAAATAACACAATACGCTACACAGTTAGACAAAAGAGCTAAGAGTGAGTTAGTCCAAGCGAGGAGTAAAATCATTGATGTGTGGTAATGTGATTGTATTTGTGTGTGTGATTGACTACATACAGTAATATGAGAGAGTTTATAGGGGTACTCACAGCGCTTGGAGAAGAAACAATTAATGTGCCAGTGGATGAGTTGGGAACATGAGACGTGGCTTCAGTTCATGTCAGGTGAGAGCTGACAATGGTACTGGAGTGGAGTGGTCATCACCTCTTAATCGGGGGACAGGAGGGGACTGCAAATACAAATAGCAGATACATTCCATTACAGCACAGCCATCATGTGTTTGGGCAACGAGCTTCTCCATGTTGTTAAACTCAGACATCTCAGAATTCACAAAGTCAAACACAGACTGTGCATCTCTCCCACTTGCCATAAAAAAAAGTAGCCCAAGAAAAGTTCCTGAATAAAGCTCTGATCATCCACGTAGCTGACGATAACTGATAACTGCTAGCAGGCTGGTGGCACCATAGGTCCCAGAGAGGTGGGGCATGTTTTTTCTTCCCTATCTGTTAACCTAACCAGGAAAACTCTGGACCCTGTAAGGTATAACAGTGATTAATCAGTTGTAAAAAATATTTAATATGGGCTATGATGGGACCAGTTTATAAGGTCACATTGTTTAAAAAGAACTCCTGGCCCTGGGGGATGAAGACCCTGTCAAACTGCAGCAACCTTTTACTTGTTCATATGAATTATATTTAGACTAGATTACGAGGGGGATTTCCTATACCCAGACACAAAGGCAACAACTGATAGACAATAGCACTCACAGGGCTGAGCTTGCTTTATGCATGTTTGTATCATGCAGGCCCATGCAACTGTAGGCCTAACAAGACATTAACTCACATCTTCAGAACTATTATGTTGATTGATTCATTCCAGTTAATCATTTTGGATAGAGAAAATAAAGGCAGCCTAGCCAGCCCAAGTTCAAATATTAACCCAATACGATCACATTCACATTTTCTCCTGACAAACATATGGACTATAAATACAGATGAAGTCAGAAGTTTACAAGCACTTAGATTGGAGTCATTAAAACTCGTTTTTCAACCACTCCACAAGTTTTTTGTTAACAAACTATAGTTTTGGCAAGTCGGTTAGGACATATACTTTGTGCATGACACAAGTAATTTTTTCAACAATTGTTTACAGACAGATTATTTCACTTATAATTCACTGTATCACAATTCCAGTGGGTCAGAAGTTTTTCAAAAACTAAGTTGACTGTGCCTTTAAACAGCTTGGAAAATTCCAGAAAATTATGGCTTGAGAAGCTTCTGATCGGCTAATTGACATCATTTGAGTCAATTGGAGGTGTACCTGTTGATGTATTTCAAGGTCTACCTTCAAACTCAGTGCCTCTTTGCTTGACATCATGGGAAAATCAAAAGAAATCAGTCAAGACCTCAGGAAAAAATTTGCGGACCTCCACAAGTCTGGTTCATCCTTGGGAGCAATTTCCAAATGACTGAAGGTACCACGTTCATCTGTACAAACAGTGGTGCGCAAGTATAAACACCAATGGAACCACGCAGCCGTCATAATGCTCAGGAAGGAGACACGTTTGTCTCCTAGAGATGAACGTACTTTGGTGCAAAAAGTGCAAATCAATCCCAGAACAACAGCAAATGACCTTGTGATGATGCTGGAGGAAACAGGGACAAAAGTATCTATATCCACAGTAAAATGAGCCCTATTTCGACATAGCCTGAAAGGCTGCTCAGCAGGGAAGAAGCCACTGCTCCAAATCTGCCATAAAAAAGCCAGACTACGGTTTGCAACTGTACATGGGGACAAAGATCATACTTTTTGGAAAAATGTCTTCTGGTCTGATGAAACAAAAATAGAACTGTTTGGCCATAATGACCATCATGTTTGGAGGAAAAAAGGGGAGGCTTGCAAGCTGAAGAACAAAGTCAAGGTATTGGAGTGGCCATCACAAAGCCCTGACCCCAATCCTATAGAAGATTTGTGGGCAGAACTGAAAAGCGTGTGCGAGCAAGGAGGCCTACAAACCTGACTCCGTTACACCAGCTCTGTCAGGAGGAATGGGCCAAAATTCAACCAAATTATTGTGAGAAGCTTGTGGAAGGCTACCCAATACGTTTGACACAAGTTAAACAATTTAAAGGCAATGCTACCAAATACTAATTGAGTGTATGTAAACTTCTGACCAACTGGGAATGTGATCAAAGAAATAAAATCAGAAATAAATCATTCTCTCTACTATTATTCTGACATTTCACATTCGTAAAATAAAGTGGTGATCCTAATTGACCTAAGACAGGGAATTTGTCCCAGGATTAAATGTCAGGAATTGTGAAAAATGGATTTTAAATGAATTTGGCTAAGGTGTATGTAAACTTCCGACTTCAACTCTTCATAAAGCTACCAATTAGTTCACACTAACCAGATGGACAGGACGCATAGGCTGCATGCAGATTCTCTTATTAGTAGACTACAGATGATCAGACTGAACAAATGGTCTCGTTTTCATCCCATACAGCATGTCCAATCTCTAATGTTTAGGTGTAGCCTAGGCTAATGCAACATTTCAAGTCAAATTCTAATTTGATTTGTCACATGCTCCGAATACAACACGTTTAGATCTTACAGTGAAATGCTTATGAGCTTTTGCTTGTGTCTGTCTGTGTGATTTGTTTTGTTATCACCTTTGCTGAATAGAAACAGAAGGAAAGTGGAAAGCCTACTTGAGGGCATCAACCCCTCTCTTTAATCTCACTTTTAACGGATGATGTGATGGAAGCCATCAAAACCTTCTGAATTGATTTCGACATCCCAGAAAAGGCAGCCAAAATTCCATATGTTCAGCAAGTAAAGCATTGTAATGTGCAATTACCTCTGCAAGCTCCTTGTAGTTGCCCTTGTTAGTGGAACTTTCCCTCTCGTCGTGTCCTCTAAAAGCCAATTCTTGCATGCCGGAAAATGCAGTGGTGTTGATAAGCAGCTTGATAACATCCCTGTTTCTTCCTACCTTCTCACGTTGCACAGTTTGAATACACAGACCTTTGTCCATTAAATGATCGATGCAGCTTTTCCCAGAAGCTTGAAACTGATGTGGGAATTTATGTTTCTTGCTTTTGTGATGCTGTTTAGCTGAAGGATCAATGTTCTTCAGGTCACTGTACCCCTCTTTCGCCCAAGGCTCAGACTTTCCAGAAAGCAGGCAAGGCCAACAATACAGGCAGCTTGATGAAAGGTTCTCTGTTAACTAGCTATACTTTTGTTGTCAATTGATATTGAACCCCCTCACTTTTTCATCTTTCTTCATGAAATTAATCTCAGGCAGAGATCAACCCTAGTTTTTTCCCCCGCACCTTTTCCCATGTACCCCAGAGAATGAAAGGGGTTCTTCAACGAAAATCCACAACATTTTCAGTAGCGTTGGCCTTTATGCCATTCTGGCAGAGAAACTGCATGCTTGAGCTGGTAGCTAGCTAGCTACTTCTGCTTGCTACTAAATTTAAATAAATTGCACTAACTGGACACAAAAATAAAGTTATTAAACCAAGTAAAAAATGTATAATATATATATCTCCTTCATCTCCTGTAATTTGAAGAAACTAATTTGAATTGAATAATATCCTAAAAATGCTCAACTATCACTTTTCACTGTCAATCTCTATCCAATAATGTCACCAACTCACCAAGCTTCTCAACACATAGAACCTCCCATAATGCTCTGCAGCACAACCCCAACACAACACACTAGGTTAATTCTCTGATCCTAATCATATGATTGTTTGGACAACATGTCAGTTCATAATGCAAAAGCTTTGATTGGTTGGAGGTCATCCTCCGGAAGTGGTCATAATTACCGTTAAGGTCTATGGAAGGGGGTGAGGCCTACGGGCCTCCTAGGTTTTGTATTGAAGTCAATGTAGCCAGACAATAACGTAAGCTGGCTATACCATGGTACTACCCCAGAGAGTGCTGTTTAAATTACTAAAGACCTTCGTTGCAAAACCAGTGTGTTTTAATCAATTATTTAATGACATATGAATATATTTAGTATAGTTTAATCTAAGAAGGATAACTTTTTTTAATGTTTCACTTTTTTTAATGACATTTCACTGAGGAGGATGGTCCTCCCGTTCCTCCTCTGAGGAGCCTCCACTGGTGTCTAAAGTACAGGACGTGTCTACAGTACAGGACGTGTCTACAGTACAGGACATGTGAGCCAGTTTATGGTTGAATCCGCTATGTGTCTGTCCAGATGATGTTGGTCTTTCTCTTTGTTCTGACTAGGGGGACCGGGAGAGGTGCTGGAAGATGGTCATGTAGCAGCAGATAACTGACATAGGAATCAGGGCAGAGAGCATGGACGGGACAATTCACCCAGCTCCTGGGTTTGTGTGATTCTTCAAATTGGGGGAGAGGATTGGTAAAAAGGAAAATGGGTAGACAATTAGGGACAACTAATCACTAGTGTTTAGCCAAGCGCATCCTCCCTCGCCAGTGCCAGTGCTTGCACTGCACTTGAACCTGCGCTGAATGCCAACGGCCAGATAATTATAAACCCGCAGGCCTCTTCACAGCAGAGAGAGGAATGGAGCCGGTCCTGAACTCCTGACCTTCTTCACACATGAAGCGTCTGTTGTGGGCTCAGGGAGGTGCAAGATGGGTCACAGCAAGCCGTGGGGTAGCAGGGAGAGAGGGGGGTGGGTGAGGCAGGCAGAGAGAGGGGGGGGTTGGTGAGGTTGGGGATGAGGGGATAGTCGGGCACAGCGGAGAGTCACTTTGTTGACATTCATTGGTGAGCTCTCTCATCCAATCAAAAGAGAAGACAAACCACTGAGGCCATTTCACAAAGCACAGTGGAAACCCAAAGAGAAAAATACCCTTTGTTATGTCTGTTTGGTTGTCTCCTTTATTTATCTGCACTAATGTAGTGGAAAATGTAATCTGACAAAATTGTTAACTAAATGAAAAGTCTGTATACCCTTTGTTACATTATAATATACTTTTAAGATTTTCTTAGCTGTCAATATGTGTGTCCACAATTATCAAAGGATCAACATCTATAAAGATACTGTGATGCATTACACCGACAGACAGACAAACATATACCAAATGAAAAGAAGGAGGGGATTACAATTTAGAGCTGTCATCCTCCCTCTGTCCTCTGAAGTCTGTAAAATCCCCATGGACCTCCACTGCTATCTGGGCTCATGTTCTCCTCATGCAGATCTCTCTGTGCAATTTGCCAATTTCCCATGATTGAATGTAATTGAGACCAGATAACCCTCTCTCCTCCACCGCCTTTGATCACTTTTGACCTAGCTTAGGCTCAACATTGACAGTGAATCGTTTCTTGGGTGGCTTGTGATTGCACAGAGAAGACAAGGAGCTGCATTGCCATGGAGTTGAAAGTTGAGTTGAAACATTAAATGGACTGTCAGCCTTCGATTGCTTTTTGGTTATTTCAACTTTAATATAGGCTTTAATGTACTTTTCCACCTCTCAACCTAACAGAGTTGAACGTGTGTCTGTGTGTGTGTGTGTGTGTGTGTGTGTGTGTGTGTGTGTGTGTGTGTGTGTGTGTGTGTGTGTGTGTGTGTGTGTGTGTGTGTGTGTGTACTGTATACATGTGGTGAGGCTTGTTTATGCGTGTGTGCGTGCATGTTATGAGCAAGGCTCTTGAGGGAATGGAACAAGATGTGAAAGAGATTCCCAAAATTCGATTCAGGGATTTGTAAATCCTGTGCAAATTACTGTTGCTTCGTTCTTTTTTCAATTCTCTTTGAAACTCGTCTTCTGAGTCAATTGCTCCCAGATGTTCAATATTAGATGTAATCACTTCCATTTCCCTGCTCTCTACCTTGGGCTGCGAGGTGACATGGTGTCTCCATCTGACAGCTCTTCACCATAGCCAATTATCTTAGCCTCATCAATCATCAAACTACACAACGCTCCACTTCTCCACTCTTACTCGACAACTTGTGAGAAATCATCACATTTGACAAACTCAAAGGCCGGACAGATCAGGTTACAGTATTTAGCCTTTTCTGGTCATTTGCATTACACGCCCTTGCATTGAGGAAAAGACTATCAAATTCTCCAATGTGCAGTTCGCACATTCATTGACTTGAGAATTGTATGACCTTTGACCTGTTGATATTACCAACGGTACAGAACATCCAATCTAAACAAAACTGACAGGATTTAATCTAGCCCTGTATCTTCCAGCTGCATAACTTTTATGATGTTGATTCAATATGACTGATTCTGATTGTCCACTGCAATCCTCCAGTAGCCGCCAATAGCCCAGCTAAATGGTACGAATGGTAAAAACGTGTAGGCCTATTGGTGAACCTGTCTCTCATGGGAGGATTTGTGGAGATAACCCCTGGGAGGAGGAGGAGGAGAAAGAGGGAGGAAAGAGAGGGCGAGAAGGGGAGGAGGTTATTTTAAGCAATCAGGGATTCTGAGAGACCCTCCCTCCATCCCCCACCCCTTCCCGCCATGGACAGAGACAGGACAAGCCTTCTCTGGCTGACCTCTGCTTCACCCGTACCTCCACACCGTCCCAAACCAGTGGTGAGTTACAGCTCAGGGATCCTGTGAGCCGCCGAGTCTCCCTTTAATAAGGGCCAGGCCCGGGCCCTATGGCTGCTCTGCCGAGGTCACCCCGGCTCCAGACACGCACCGATCACATCACCCTACCCTCTGCACCGCTCCGAAGCCTGGGGAAATTCCTATCGGCCTGGTGGGAGAGAGAGAGAGAAGAGAGAAGAGAGAGAGACCCGTGCAGTTTGGCTGGAGTGATTCATCTCACTAGGGTCCATTTCGGGGATTTTTGACGTTCATCTTATTCCAGGCACGTGTACCTCCCCGCTTTCTCACGACCCCAAGTTGACGGAGCCACATCACTGACCTTGTGGTGCACTTTTTTCTTGTCCTGAGCATAAATGATAGTTTCTGTGATTCAGATGTTGCAGCAATGGGCCTGAGTGCTCCTTGAAAGCATAACAACACAATGGGAAAGAGCAGCACCTGTTTGCAAATACATCTTTAGATATGGAATGCTCTGCTTCACCTTGAAATCAGAAAGTGTGTGTTTTGTTTGACATTCGGTTATGGAAAGGTCCTATATAGTATTTTCCCTTCTTCTTTTGCAGTGCTCATTTTCTATAATGGAGTCCACACAGAGTCACATGTCTCCCACCATCCCTGATCCCTCATTCCAGTGAGCCTGCAGAGCATTGAGACCCCTGGGAAGGGATGTGGCCTGAGCAAGGGCCTGTGTGATGGAACCAGTAGAATCATGTCAGAGCATGTCACGTCTACCCTCCACCTCGTATTTAAAGGTAAATAAAGGGAACCAAGACTGGTTCTCTACCATCATCTCATCATCTCATTACACAATGTCAGTATGGTAGGGTTTCCTCCATCTTAAAGCAAGTTTAAATGTATTTGTACTGTATGCTAACGATATACCATTTTGCTTTCTAAGGTAAAGGTACGTTAAAATCCATGACCATCTCCCCAAATAATCCATGACCATCCATGCCATTTCATCCATATTCCATAACCAAGCACATTAAAGACTGGAATCGTCTTTTCTGAGGGCGTTCAGGAAACCTAAGTCTCTGGCAGCTATAAATTGTGTCGAGGCAGGCAAGCCAGTGCAGGACTGGGGAACGGAGAGAGTGAGGAGGGACAGGCAGAAGCTCTCTCTCCTTATAGAGTCTGAGGGTCTCCATTTCTCCCTGGGTTTAACCCCTCTGACCCCTCCTCATTCGCCTCTTTTATTGGCTGATTTATGGCTGTACGGGGGAAGAAAAACACTGGTGCCACGGCCATCCCTTTAATAAATGACCCAAGCATCTATCTTCATCTCAGAACAGACCCCAGGTTCCACCAGGGAGGAAGGTATGTGGTGACTGCGGGAGAGTGTGCATTTGGGAGTGTGTTAGTGGCCTATTGTAGCCTTTGTGTTGGCTGCTGTGTGTAAATTGGGCCCTTGTGCGTGTTGTTGTTTTGCATACAATATGTGTAAGTGTGATTGATGGAGAAAGAGAGAGAGAGAAAATGTGAGTCTGCATTTCTTGGACCAATAGGTCTATAATTGTGCTTGCACGTAAATTGATGACACTTGTAAACTCAGAAGCAGATTCATGACCCAGTTATTAATACAACATTTTAAACAATTATGCTGCAGTTATGGATATCATAGAATGGACAATGGTATTTTCAAATGGTAATAGAGAGGAACATCTCATTGCATGTTTAAAACTGAATCCACAGGTTGCTCCGTGTATGTGTGTGTGTGTGTGTGCCTGTGTGTATGCATGTGTACACATGCAGTGTACATGCATGAATATGTGCCTGATGCCTGTTTGTGTGTTTAGAGCATGCTGAGAAAGCCCTGGCACATTAATAATAACCCGTGCTGCAACACAGGCAGACGGGCCAGAGGAAGACTTTTCCCTCTCTCTTCTCGTTGTTTCTCTCCCCTCCCGCCCTCACCCAACCCCTGCCCCTCTTCTCTCCCCAAATGAAATTCTTTGGAAAGTCATTTTATATCACCCTTTGAACGTGCATTGAACTGTAACAGCACCCCATTGGAAACAAAATAAAAGGATAGGAGAGGGAGGGAGAGGGGGGATGGGGCAAGGAGGAGAATTATAATTCTTTGCAGGCCTTTGGTATTAACCCAAACACCATAGCTGTCAGTGGCTCAGAGAGGGAGGTGCGAGGGGCAAACATTCAGTATTAATTGGCACTTTGTAAGCGCTGAGCCTTCCTTTTGTGGGGGAAGTGGATGAGAGAGTGACCAAGGGGGGTGGGGGGTGAGAGAGAGAGAGGGAGAGAGAGAGAGAGAGAGAGAGAGAGGGAGAGAGAGAGAGAGAGAGAGAGAGAGAGAGAGAGAGAGAGAGAGAGAGAGAGAGAGAGAGAGAGAGAGAGAGAGAGAGAGAGAGAGAGAGAGAGAGCTCTTGTTGTTGTAAGTTTGTTGGGCCATGCTGAGGGTGTTTACGGTTCACTTCTTATCCTTTGTTAATTGGTCTTTCTCTCCCCCTGTGAAAAAAGAAGAATTCATCTGACCCCCACCCAACCACCCATGCTCCCTCAGCCTCTCTCTATCGCTCTCTCCCTCTACAGTAGCCATGCAGATCAGTTAAAGAAGGAGTAACGACCAACGAGAGTACATCAACATGAATGTTCGCAGAACATAATTAAGCTCCAATGTAGGACCAAAACTGTTTGATTGCACATTCTATTATAACACGTCATTGGAACGATGCTTTTGTTGGGGAGCCTGAAAACATTCCAAAGTCGTCTAAATTGGAACACATGACATCCAACCACACCATTTTAATTGGGAGGCCGGTCAGAAAATAATCGCTCAATGTATTTTTCACACAGAGTGAAGTGTAAAGCATGACTGAGTACAGGGTGGAAATTAAGATAAGAATGATGGGGGAAAGATAGAAGAAATAGAATCCCCCCCCAACAGTTCCAAACATGTGTTAAACAACCATCCCCAATCAGGAGCTTCTTTGACCTCATCTTAAACCCTGTTAATGGAGCCGATAGAGAAGAATGGGCCAAAGCAACTCTCTCTCTCTCCTCCTTTCCTCCCTTTCTCCCTTCTCACTGCATCCTCCCTTGTGTTTGGGGCTAGCTCATACAATTAGAGAGGGAGCTGGAGAGAAAGGAAGGGACCTGTCTTCGGGCGAGAGACAGGGGGACAAGGGTTGGCCTGCTTCACAGCACCTCTGGCCCCTCTTTCTCCCAGTGAGTGATGTAAACAATAATAGTGCCAGGACTGAAAGGACACAGGTGTCAACCATTGTGCTGCTCTGAATGGGGCTGGAGGGGAGGGGTCAGGGGTCAGGGGGGCACATCGCCGGCTCAGCCACACTGTTTTTATTCACCATCATCTCTTTCATATTGTCTCCTTTCTCTCATCCTCCCTTTGTTATTACTAAGGGAAACTGTTCGCCAAATACTTTTAGCTGTTTGCACAGGCTTCATGTTGGAAAGGCTTAACATTCCTGACTGTTTCACCACAACACAAAGGCCTGGTTTGGTGTGGTCTCTAACATGTTTTGAGATTTTATTCATCTTTTTGTTTTCTTTGATCATATCTTAAAGATAGAAGACAAAAAAATGAAAATATAAAATGTCATTTTTTTTCACTCATTTATACAACATCAACTAACACTTCATGTAGTCTGTATTTATACATAACAAGTAGTGTACATACCATAGTCAAATGTTTTCTCATTACACCTGCAAAGCGGAGTTATTTCCCAAACCTAGACCAAACACATGCTTCCTGAGGGGAAAGTACATTCTCACAGTATGAACTGACTGAACCAACACTGAAGGCAACATATAAAACCTATCAAATGTGTCTAAGGCTGACGCTGCAAGCAGAGACCACCCCCAGCCTCCAACAGCTACAGTACCTCACCATAAGCATATTAGACCCACGTGCAGAGGTTAGATATGTGGGAGAAAATAGGACCTCCACCAGAGATAGAGGAGATGCTTCTCTGTACATCAGCATTTTCTAGTGATTTACACATCATCATCCTCCCTTCTTTCCCCAACAGAGAGGAGATTCATGAGTCCTACTCTCACCAGTGGGCCACCCATTCTCCAGGCTATGGATGATAAATGCCACACACACACTTTTGCTTGCGCGCACACACACACACACACACACACACACACACACACACACACACACACACACACACACACACACACACACACACACACACACACACACACACACACACACACACACACACACACACACACACACACATTGACTAAACATCCAAAGCCATTCTTCCCATGTTGCTCACAGGAGCTAGTGATGGCGACTGGATGAAGATTTGTGGACTGGTGTGCTTTGTGCTCAAACTCCCAGGGCCAGGCAATACCATAAATTGAGATCAGCAGCTGATGGTTGTGGTGCTCCACACTGTTTTAATGGATTATGATTATGGCATGACATTTCTGCTATCTCGACAGCCTGGTGGCACAAATCCCCAAATGCAAACACATGTTCTCTGACGTGTTGCTTTTAACTACAGAGTAGAAACATTTCCTTAATTATGTTTTCTGTCATTTGCCTTGCTGGGCCACACATTCTCCACAAATACCTCATTTCCATGACATTACAGCAGGGTACAAATCACGAGACAGCACAAATACCCTACATCAAATCAAGAATAAAATCACATTTTGTTGGTCTCATACACATATTGTAGATGATAGTAATGCATGAAATTGGAATGTATTATGCAGTTCCTTGCCATGAGAAACATATTAGGTGAATAATAGGTTGCTTAAAGCGAGCGTGATGGTTGTGTCCATTGGCCATTATTTCATCAGATTACTACGGTGACTTGAAGGAAAATTCCACCCAAAAACTACATTTTGGTATTTGTTTCATTAATCCATTGTTGATATAGTTCCAAAATGTTTTGCATGTCAACAATAAAGTTGTCAAGATATATAACTGTCCAAATACCAAAATACAGCTGCTATGATGCACAAAAAAGTACCCAAGGTACACAGTCAATAACAATGCCCTCCTGTAGTCTCTAACAACACATCATGGTAGGATCCCGTCTGAGAACCTGGCTGGACTGGGTGTGTCTTCAGTGCATGTCTCTTTGGTGTGTGTTTTAAGTTGAGTGTGTGCATGTGTGTGTGTGTGTGAGTGTGTCTGTGCGCGTGTGCGTGTGCGTGTGTGTGTGTGTGTCCATGCGTGGGCTCCATGCTTGGTGGAGATGCTAGACGAGGGTGAGGGGATTTATTACCAAACATTAGGAGCACTAATCTGTTGCAGGTGTTACTGGCTGCTATCCCAGGCGGTGCCTGCTCTCTTCCCCAAGAGGCCCCAACATGTGTGTGTGTGATTCTGTTAAGTTCAACATTCTTTAGAAGGACCATGCTATCTTCTCACAATATCAAATGGAACCTCAGAGAATGACTTGATTTCTAAGTGGACCAATCTGTTTCAATACAATACTGATTTAAGATGTGATCGAACATGTCAAGACAGAGGTGGTCACTTCGAATCAATCAGCCAATTCAAAGGAATATCATAGACAGGTTGGACAGACTGGGTTCGAATCCTAGGGCTGCTGCACGCCACAATACTGTGTTAGCTGAGCTGAGATGACCTAAAGCCCAAGCATTAGCCCGAGGAGCTAACGCAAGACTACAGGTCTCATGCAAGGTTACTTTGCATGTAAGCAAGGTTCACTGAACCACCTCCATTACACAGGGAAATAGTACATCATGATTATGTCATCTACCGGCCCCACCATGTTTCAACCTTCACTTCAACACCCCAAGGTTACATGGAGCTCCCTAGTCTCTTGTAGGGATGGCGCCCGAGGTGCAGTATTTAAATACAGTGGACCACCAAGATGGATTACACTGAGCTGGTAAAAGGCCTGAAGAGCCGCTGGGCTGATGAACAATGACATCAGGACACAACAGGGACCTCCCCCTCCCGGCAGAATGCCACACAGCCTACTGTGACAAGCTAGGACATGGAGTGGTGGGGTAGTAGTTGGAAGGTGGGTGGGTGGTAGTAGTTGGGAGGTGGGCGGGTGGGTGGTAGTTGTGGCGGGTGTCCGCTATGATTTACAATTAAAATATACTAAAGACGAAAAAAGTAAGTGAAACTACACCCTAGAGAACACGAGGCACATTGAGTACACTACAGTCCAGCCCAATCATACATCTCTGGGAAAGCGAGCATTAAAATAAGGATTAAACAATACCGTACTACTGAAGTATGGATTCATGCACATTACAGTACACTACAGTACTTTTATTCAATTGAGGGTATATCATGGTAGGGGGATTTGGGGAAGGCCACACGAGCCGAGATAGTACAGGTGCATCAGTGTCAAGACCAAGAGAGTAAAACACAGCTTCTATTACCAGGCCATCAGACTGTTGAACAGCCATCACTAGCTGTCTACCATGTGACCATTCAGAGAGGCAGAGACACACACACACACACACACACACACACACACACACACACACACACACACACACACACACTCTCTCTCTCTCTCTCTCTCTCTCTCTCTCTCTCTCTCTCTCTCTCTCTAAGCCAACGCTGCTGTTCCATGTCATACAGACATTAAACCACTGGACACTTCCCGTTTCACACAGAGTATTTAAATACTCTATTACCGACATACAGTAGCTCACTCTAATAGATCTACTGCTGTACATATCATTCTTAGTATTTCTTGTGTAAATTCTTCCAGTGTATATATGTATTTTGGTTACTCTTACAGTGCTATTTGGGTTGTTAATTAGATTCATCCCGAAGTTCTTGATGTCTTGTTTTTGTAATTTTACATTTGAATTATTTGTGTACTTGTTTGACATTTTACTGCATTGTTAGGACCTAGTGACATAAGCATTTGCACCCACTATACCATCTGCTAAACCAATAAACTTTGATTTGAGGTTTAAAAAAATCATGCCAGATTTACTGTGAGCATGTTTGAATCTAAAATGCCTCATGTCTAGGTTCTGCTTCATTTCTTAGCAGCCCCTGCCCTCAAGTGGTTGACATGGGGATTGTTCATTGAGGTAATAGAAAAGGTATCCTGGTGGAACCAGTCTGATCATGCTGTGACTCATAGAAACAAAATGTGGGTGCAGCAGTCAGTCTGCTTGATCAGGCTATAAAAAGGTGCTACACACTACCTGACATGAACCTTCCTCTCCCCTTATTGATTACCAGTGTTGGGGAAGCTACTCTGAAAATATAGCTTACGAAGCTACCAATTACTTCACACTAGAAGAAGTTAAGGTACACTAAAGCTAAACTTAAGAACATCTAGTTTATTGAACTGAAGTTACTTTGAAAAAGTAGATCACTACATCCAAACTACTTTGCGATAAATTATCATATGTACATCTGAAATGTCCTAGACTACAAATTGCAAGAACAGATCACTCTGGAGTCAGATGTTAAGAATTGATAATATAGCCTATTAAACACAACAAGTGAGAATTAGGCACACAAAAAGGGTTTCAAGTGAGAATTGGGCAGGTATGATGCCGAGAAAGAATTCTTGCCTAATTCACCCATATTTGATTTATTTTTGCAAAAACAGTAGTGTGTATTTAGCAACATTGCTACATGGCAAAAAAGTAATTTACTACTAAAAACACTACCAAGATTTGAATTGAGTTACCACCAAGCTACTGCAAAATGTAATTAAAGAACTAGTTGAACTACATGCATGTAGTTCACTACTCCCCAGTACTGTTGATTACATGTGGATATCATTCAAAAGCAATGAGAGAGGGGATGGACAAAGTTCAAATTGTGACATAAACATGCAGAAATGTACCACAGAAAAGCAACCAATTATACAAAGAAGAAGCCCAACAAGTAACACAGTTTTACATGAAAATCTTCCAATATACCGAACTGTTTATCATTTAAAGAACTGTGTTTAAATGATCAATGTCAGAGAAGTTGGCTGTAACAGCATTTTTTTTTAAATCAACAAATAAGTGTAAACCAAATTGGGAAAAATGCAAAAGCGATATTATCGTAATGTATATTTCAAGCAAATGGTTCATATTTATACAAGTTACGTAAACACATGTCCCTGAAGTAGGGGAACCAGTCTCTGATGAGACAGCAATAGTACCAGAACCAGGGATAGTAAGACTCTGTCTGTTGCGTGGCTCCAGAAGTGATGATGTGCAGAGCCGCCTCACTGGCCGGCCAGGCTTGGATGTTGGTGATGCCCCTATAATACAAACAAAGGTGACTATTTGAAACGTGTCCAAGGATACTTGTATTTGCATGTAACAACCATCAGGTCAATCATTAAATCATTAACTGTATTCCAGGCTTAAGTTCACATACTGTAATATTAAACTTGACTGAACTTGGTATCAAAAATAGCTGACCTGACTTTCTCCATCGCTGAGTCTGTATCGATCAGGCCCAGGGTGCAGATGGTGATGGACACGTTGCTCCTCTGCATGGAAAGCTCATGCTGCAACGTCCCAAAGAAGCCGTTCAGGGCAAACTTGGTGGACGTGTAGGGAGCCACAAACGGACTGCTAATTTTTCCTGAAGGACCAAAACACTAGCCAATCATAGGTTCAGGGTCACTTAATGGTGCATTTCCATATAGGATTTACCCCAGTGTTTTACCCAAAAGCATCTACGCGGGCCTGGCACCCGTGTCTCACTGGGTCATGTGTCCGGTGGATCTGCTCTCACTTGGGGCCAAGGCCAGGCCACCGGTACTTTTCAGCTGGCATTTACATAGCAATGGCTAACTGTGGACATCAACACCTTCTCATAAAGCAAATGTTTTGATGATGCAGAGATTGTTGATTCTGCTCCTCACTCAGCCCTGGCTATGGAAACACAATTTCACTAACATACGGGTGTATACACTAGTATAACACTGGTGTTACAGTCGAAAAGCAGCATTAGAACACTTTGTGTAGAGAGAAGAGCTCTCATTTACCTAACAAGGAGGTGACGACCACAATGGAACCCTTACTCTGCTCAAGGATAGGCAGAACTGTCTTTGCCATCTGCAGATAGCTGAGGAAATTCACCTGTGAAAAAGAAATGAAGCAGGAAGAAATAGTTAGTCCTGTGTGGCTCAATTGGTAGAGCATGGTGCATGCAACGCCAGGGTTGTGGGGTTGATTCAGTATGAAAACGTATGCACTCACCACTGTAAGGTGCTGCTCTGGATAAGAGCATAGTGGTATATGTGATATAGCAGTACTTGTGATTAAGTTACCCCACCTGCATTAACCATCTAGTGTGTTCCACATCTCTATCCCACATGGCGAATGGGCTGGGTCCTATGTGGTTCAGCACCAGGTAGTCCAGTCCTCCCAGCTTGTCCACAGCAAACCTCACCACTCTCTCTGGGTCAGACGGATTGGCCATGTCTGCTGCTATGTATAGAGCTTTCTGGGCCCCCAACACCTGGCATTTCTCTGCTACCTGCAATACAAGTGAGCGTTTGCATAAGGGTAACATAATCATGAAAAACATGAAGTAATCATGTTTTATTAACGTACTGTATGTACAGGATACACATGGTATACCGTCCAATGAAATAATAAAAGATAAGAATACAAACAAAGTAAATGGCTCAGTAGAATAGAATAAATAGTTTAGCAGAAGTATAATATAGGAAGTCAACATTTATAGTCCAATATTTACAAGTATCATGGAAGGGGGGAATTGGGGGTTAGTGTTTAAATAGTGTAGCATTAGCAATAGTAAATAAGAGTCTGGTAGCAGCAGTTGTGATGTGTGTACAGCATGAACGTGTCTGATAGTGTGTGTATGTCTGTGTGGATGTGTGTATGTCTGTGTGGATGTGTGCGTGAATGAGTGCATGTGTGCTAAGGAGTGGAGAGTCAGTGCAGGTGGTCAGTCCAGTTCAAGTGTTCAGCCTCCTGATGGCTTGTAGATACAAACTGTCTCTGAGCCTGGTGGTAACAGACCTCATGCTCATATACGGTCTACCCAACGGTAACAGAGTGAACAGCTTGTGGCTGAGGTGTGTGGGGTCCATGATGAGGATGCAAGACTTCCTCACGCACCTTTTCTAATATATGTACTGGGCCGTCTTCACCACCCACTGGAGGGCCTTGTCATAGAGTTAAGTGGGAGAACTAATGGCTAGAGACACACACGAAAACACCTAATTGAAGTGTTACTGACCTGCTGTAGAACCTTTTCCCTCCTGGCTGTAATAACCACCTGGGCACCAAAGCCGGCGAGGTGATATGCCATTTGTTCACCTATTCCCGTACTGGCACCAGTCACCAGGACCCGGGCACCCTTTAACGACTCTGAAAACCAGCCATTTTGAAAGTCATTACAGTAGTCATTACTTCTTACATTATAGTTTGTCTAAATGCAATTCAAAAGGGGAAAACAAAGACAAGGGGAAAGAATGGGGACTGTTTAATGTCGACGTACGGCCGTTCAAGAAAACGTGCAACTGATGTGGTGTAAAGTATGTGCTAAATCCTAGACCTGATGGACACTTTTCTGGCATCCAACTATTATGCTGATATGGATCTTCATGTCTGTCTAGGACTTAGTGTGTAACAATGAACAATGTGGAATCTTTGCAGGCACGTGCACAGATAGGAGTCAACCTGTGCCCAGCACATGCCCCTTTGCCCTCCCACTTGCTAAGTGCCGTTTTGGTTGATGGTATAATATATACAGTGCATTCGGAAAGAATTCAGACTCTTCACTTTTCCAACTTTTGTTCCGTTACAGCCTTATTCTAAAGTGGATTAAATAGTTTTTCCCTCATCAATCTACACACAATACCCCAATACCCCAAGACAAAGCAAAAACAGGTTATAGATTTTTTGTTCCAAAAATTATAAAAATACATGAAATATTACATTTACATTATTTACATAAGTATTCAGACCCTTTACTCAGTACTTTCTTGAAGCACCTTTGGCAGCGATTACAGCCTCAAGTCCTCTTGGGGTATGATGCTAAAAGCTTGGCACACCTGTATTTGGGGAGTTTCTCCCATTTTTCTCTGCAGATCCTATCAATCTCTGTCAAGTTGGATGGGGAGCGCCGCTGCACAGCTATTTTTCAAATCAAATACCATTTTATTGGTCACATACACGCGTTTAGCAGATGTTATTGGTGTAGCGCAATCCTTGTGTTTCTACTGTAGCTCAAACAGTGCAGAAATATCTAACAAGTTATATCTAACAACTTCACAACAATACACACAATACACACAAATATAAGTAAAATAATTGAATTATGAACAAATAAATATTTGGACGAGCAATGTCAGAGCGGCATAGACTAAGATACAATAGAATAGAATATATACAGTGGGGCAAAAAAGTATTTAGTTAGCCACCAATTGTGCAAGTTCTCCCACTTAAAAAGATGAGAGGCCTGTGATTTTCATCATAGGTACACGTCAACTATGACAGACAAAATGAGGAAAAAAAATCCAGAAAATCACATTGTAGGGTTTTTAATGAATTTATTTGCAAATTATGGTGGAAAATAAGCATAGAATTAGTTTAGCTCATCTGGTAGGCTCGTGTCAATGGGCAGCTCTCGGCTGTGCTTCACTTTGTAGTCTGTAATGGTTTGCAACCCCTGCCACATCCGACGAGCATCAGAACCGGTTTAGTATGATTCGATCCCGGTCCTTTATTGACGCTTTGCCTGTCTGATGGTTCGTCGGAGGGTATAGCGGGATGTCTTATAAGCTTCCGGGTTAGAATTCTGCTACTTGAAAGCGGTAGCTCTTGCCTTTAACTTTAGTTGCCTGTGATCCATGGCTTCTGGTTGGGGTATGTACGTACGATCACCGTGGGGATGACGTCATTGATGCAGTTATTGATGAAGGCAATGACTGATGTGGTGTACTCCTCAATTCCATCGGAGGAATCCCGGAACATATTCCAGTCAGTGTTAGTCTGTGCTTCCCTTCGCTTGTGGAATTGAGTGCACAACAGCATTGTCATTTCCTGTCACAACTTGTGGACTTGTTTAAGTGTTGCCAACGTTACTTTGCTACCTGCCAACTTTACATTTTTTACTTTTTAATTACTGTTTTAGATTGAAATGTTTTCCCTTGGACGCTTTATCTGGGCATGGCTCTTCAGGACCTCCACCAGCCAAGGCTAAGTAGTAACATTAACATTGTGCCTTCTAATTGCAGTCGCTGCACTCATAATATACAGGAGAACGATCGCCTGATGGTGAGGATAGCCGTGCTGCAAGCCCAGCTTCAGACGCAATCGTTAGGCAAGGGTAATTTACAGTGAGCGAAAAAGGTATTTGATCCCCTGCGGATATTGTACGTTTGCCCACTGACAAAGAAATCATCATCATTCTATAATTTGAATGGTAGGGTTATTTGAACAGTGAGAGACAGAATAACAACAAAAAATCCAGAAAATCGCATGTCAAAAATGTTAGAAATTGATTTGGATTTTAATGAAGGAAAAACATGCAATGAAACATGACTTAGTACTTGGTGGCAAAACCCTTGTTGTCAATCACAGAGGTCAGACGTTTCTTGTAGTTGGTCACCATGTTTGCACACATCTCAGGAGGGATTTTGTCTCACTCCTCTTTGCAGCTCTTCTCCAAGTCATTAAGGTTTCTAGGCTGACGTTTGGCAACTCGAACCTTCAGCTCCCTCCACAGATTTTCTATGGGATTAAGGTCTAGAGACTGGCTAGGCCACTCCAGGACCTTAATGTGCTTCTTCTTGAGCCACTCCTTTGTTGCCTTGGCTGTGTTTTATTTATTTATTTCACCTTTATTTAACCAGGTAGGCTAGTTGAGAACAAGTTCTCATTTACAACTGGGACCTGGCCAAGATAAAGCATAGCAGTGTGAACAGACAACACAGAGTTACACATGGAGTAAACAATTAACAAGTCAATAACACAGTCGAAAAAAAGAGAGTCTATATACATTGTGTGCAAAAGGCATGAGGAGGTAGGCAAATAATTAAAATTTTGCAGATTAACACTGGAGTGATAAATGATCAGATGGTCATGTACAGGTAGAGATACTGGTGTGCAAAAGAGCAGAAAAGTAAATAATATAAACAGTATGGGGATGAGCTAGGTAAAATTGGGTGGGCTATTTACCGATAGACTATGTACAGCTGCAGCGATCGGTTAGCTGCTCAGATAGCAGATGTTTGAAGTTGGTGAGGGAGATAAAAGTCTCCAATTTCAGCAATTTTTGCAATTCGTTCCAGTCACAGGCAGCAGAGAACTGGAACGAAAGGCGGTCAAATGAGGTGTTGGCTTTAGGGATGATCAGTGAGATACACCTGCTGGAGCGCGTGCTACGGGTGGGTGTTGCCATTGTGACCAGTGAACTGAGATAAGGTGGAGCTTTACCTAGCATGGACTTGTAGATGACCTGGAGCCAGTGGATCTGGCGACGAATATGTAGCGAGGGCCAGCCGACTAGAGCATACAGGTCGCAGTGGTGGGTGGTATAAGGTGCTTTAGTAACAAAATGGATGGCACTGTGATAAACTGCATCCAGTTTTCTGAGTAGAGTATTGGAAGCTATTTTGTAGATGACATCGCCGAAGTCGAGGATCGGTAGGATAGTCAGTTTTGCTAGGGTAAGTTTGGCGGCGTGAGTGAAGGAGGCTTTGTTGCGGAATAGAAAGCCGACTCTAGATTTGATTTTAGATTGGAGATGTTTGATATGAGTCTGGAAGGAGAGTTTACAGTCTAGCCAGACACCTAGGTACTTATACAGTGCCTTGCGAAAGTATTCGGCCCCCTTGAACTTTGCGACCTTTTGCCACATTTCAGGCTTCAAACATAAAGATATAAAACTGTATTTTTTTGTGAAGAATCAACAACAAGTGGGACACAATCATGAAGTGGAACGACATTTATTGGATATTTCAAACTTTTTAACAAATCAAAAACTGAAAAATTGGGCGTGCAAAATTATTCAGCCCCCTTAAGTTAATACTTTGTAGCGCCACCTTTTGCTGCGATTACAGCTGTAAGTTGCTTGGGGTATGTCTCTATCAGTTTTGCACATTGAGAGACTGAAATGTTTTCCCATTCCTCCTTGCAAAACAGCTCGAGCTCAGTGAGGTTGGATGGAGAGCATTTGTGAACAGCAGTTTTCAGTTCTTTCCACAGATTCTCGATTGGATTCAGGTCTGGACTTTGACTTGGCCATTCTAACACCTGGATATGTTTATTTTTGAACCATTCCATTGTAGATTTTGCTTTATGTTTTGGATCATTGTCTTGTTGGAAGACAAATCTCCGTCCCAGTCTCAGGTCTTTTGCAGACTCCATCAGGTTTTCTTCCAGAATGGTCCTGTATTTGGCTCCATCCATCTTCCCACCAATTTTAACCATCTTCCCTGTCCCCGCTGAAGAAAAGCAGGCCCAACCCATGATGCTGCCACCACCATGTTTGACAGTGGAGATGGTGTGTTCAGGGTGATGAGCTGTGTTGCTTTTACGCCAAACATAACGTTTTGCATTGTTGCCAAAAAGTTCAATTTTGGTTTCATCTGACCAGAGCACCTTATTCCACATGTTTGGTGTGTCTCCCAGGTGGCTTGTGGCAAACGTTAAACTACACTTTTTATGGATATCTTTAAGAAATGGCTTTCTTCTTGCCACTCTTCCATAAAGGCCAGATTTGTGCAATATACGACTGATTGTTGTCCTATGGACAGAGTCTCCCAACTCAGCTGTAGATCTCTGCAGTTCATCCAGAGTGATCATGGGCCTCTTGGCTGCATCTCTGATCAGTCTTCTCCTTGTACGAGCTGAAAGTTTAGAGGGACGGCCAGGTCTTGGTAGATTTGCAGTGGTCTGATACTCCTTCCATTTCAATATTATGGCTTGCACAGTGCTCCTTGGGATGTTTTTGTATCCAAATCCGGCTTTAAACTTCTTCACAACAGTATCTCGGACCTGCTTGGTGTGTTCTTTGTTCTTCATGATGCTCTCTGCGCTTTTAACGGACCTCTGAGACTATCACAGTGCAGGTGCATTTATACGGAGACTTGATTACACACAGGTGGATTGTATTTATCATCATTAGTCATTTAGGTCAACATTGGATCATTCAGAGATCCTCACTGAACTTCTGGAGAGAGTTTGCTGCACTGAAAGTAAAGGGGCTGAATAATTTTGAACGCCCAATTTTTCAGTTTTTGATTTGTTAAAAAAGTTTGAAATATCCAATAAATGTCGTTCCACTTCATGATTGTGTCCCACTTGTTGTTGATTCTTCACAAAAAAATACAGTTTTATATCTTCATGTTTGAAGCCTGAAATGTGGCAAAAGGTCGCAAAGTTCAAGGGGGCCGAATACTTTCGCAAGGCACTGTAGATGTCCACATATTCTAGGTTGGAACCATCCAGGGTGGTGATGCTAGTCGGGCGTGCGGGTGCAGGCAGCGAACGGTTGAAAAGCATGCATTTGGTTTTACTTGCGTTTAAGAGCAGTTGGAGGCCACGGAAGGAGTGTTGTATGGCATTGAAGCTCGTTTGGAGGTTAGATAGAACAGTGTCCAAGGAAGGGCCGGAAGTATACACAATGGTGTCGTCTGCGTAGAGGTGAATCAGGGAATCGCCCGCAGCAAGTGTGTGTTTTGGGTCATTGTCATGCTGGAATACCCATCCACGACCCATTTTCAATGCCTGGCTGAGGGAAGGAGGTTCTCACCCAAGATTTGAAGGTACATGGCCCCGTCCATCGTCCCTTTGATGCGGTGAAGTTGTCCTGTCCCCTTAGCAGAAAAACACCCCCAAAGCATAAAGTTTCCACCTCCATGTCTGACAGTGGGGATGGTGTTCTTGGGGTCAAAGGCAGCAGTCCTCCTCCTCCAAACACGGCGAGTTGAGTTGATGCCAAAGAACTCCATTTTGGTCTCATCTGACCACAACACTTTCACCCGGTTGTCCTCTGAATCATTCAGATGTTCATTGGCAAACTTCAGACGGGCATGTATGTGTGCTTTCTTGAGCAGGGGGACCTTACGGGCGCTGCAGGATTTCAGTCCTTCAAGACGCAGTGTGTTACCAATTGTTTTCTTGGTGACTATGGTCCCAGCTGCCTTGAGATCATTGACAAGATCATCCCGTGTAGTTCTGGGCTGATTCCTCACCGTTCTCATGATCATTGCAATTCCACGAGGTGAGATATTGCATGGAGCCCCAGGCCGAGGGAGATTGACAGTTATTTTGTGTTTCTTCCATTTGTGAATAATCGCACCAACTGTTGTCACCTTCTCACCAAGCTGCTTGGCAATGGTCTTGTAGCCCATTCCAGCCTTGTGTAGGTCTACAATCTTGTCACTGACATCCTTGGAGAGCTCTTTGGTCTTGGCTATGGTGGAGAGTTTGGAATCTGTTTGATTGCTTCTGTGGACAAGTTTCTTTTATACAGGTAACAAACTGAGATTAGGAGCACTCCCTTTTAGAGTGTGCTCCTAATCTCAGCTCGTTATCTGTATAAAAGACACCTGGGAGCCAGAAATCTTTCTGATTGAGAGGGGGTCAAATACTTATTTCCCTCATTAAAATGCAAATCAATTTATAACATTTTTGACGTGAGTTTTCCTTGATTTTTTAGTTGTTATTCTGTCTCTCACTGTTCAAATAAACCTACCATTAAAATTATAGACTGATCATTTCTTTGTCAGTGGGCAAAAGTACAAAATCAGCGAGGGGATCAAATACTTTTTTCCCTCACTGTAAGTGTAGGAAAGGATGAAGTAGCGTCTTTGCCACCAACAAATACAGATTAGAGGTCGACCGATTAATCTGATTTTTTTTTACACCTTTATTTAATCTTTATTTAACTAGGCAAGTCAGTTAAGAACACATTCTTATTTTCAATGATGGCCTAGGAACGGCGGGTTAATTGTTCAGGGGCAGAACGAAAGATTTTTACCTTGTCAGCTCAGGGATTCAATCTTGCAACCTTACGGTTAACTAGTCCAATGCTCTAACCATCTGCCTCACGAGGAGCCCGCCTGTTATGCGAATGCAGTAAGAAGCCAAGGTAAGTTGCTAGCTAGCATTAAACTTAATCAATCATAATCACTAGTTATAACTACACATGGTTGATGATATTACTAGTTTATCTAGCGTGTCCTGCGTTGCATATAATCGATGCAGTGCGCATTCGTGGAAAAGGACTGTCGTTGCTCCAAAGTGTGCCTAACCATAAACACCAATGCCTTTCTTAAAATCAATACACAGAAGTATGTACTTTTAAACAAGCATATTTAGCTAAAATAACTCCAGGTTAGCAGGCAATATTAACCAGCTGAAATTGTGTCACTTCTCTTGCGTTCATTGCATGCAGAGTCAGGGTATAGGCAACAGTTTGGGCCGCCTGGCTAATTGCGAACTAATTTGCCAGAATTTTATGACATAACATTGAAGGTTGTGCAATGTAATAGGAATATTTAGACTGATGGATGCCCCCCGTTAGATAAAATACGGAACGGTTCCGTATTTCACTGAAAGAATAAACGTCTTGTTTTCCAGATGATAGTTTCCGGATTCGACCATATTAATGACCTAAGGCTCGCATTTCTGTGTGTTATTATGTTATAATTAAGTCAATGATTTGATAGAGCAGTCTGACTGAGCGATGGTAGGCACCAGCAGGCTCATAAGCATTCATTCAAACAGCAATTTCGTCCGTTTTGCCAGCAGCTCTGCTGTTTATGACTTCAAGCCTATCAACTGCCGAGATTAGGCTGGTGTAACTCTGTGATGTGAAATGGTTAGCTAGTTAGTGGGGTGCGCGCTAATAGCGTTTCAAACATCACTCGCTCTGAGACTTGGAGTAGTTGTTCCCCTTGCTCTACATGGGTATCGCTGCTTTGAGGGTGGCTGTTGTCGATGTGTTCCTGGTTCGAGCCCAGGTAGCGGCAAGGAGAGGGATGGAAGCTATACTGTTACACTGGCAATACTAAAGTGCCTATAAGAACATCCAATAGTCAAAGGTATATGAAATACAAATGGTATAGAGAGAAATAGTCCTATATTTCCTATAATAACTACAACCTAAAACTTCTTACCTGGGAATATTGAAGACTCATGTTAAAAGGAACCACCAGCTTTCATATGTTCTCATGTTCTGAGCAAGGAACTTAAACGTTAGCTTTCTTACATTGCACATATCGCACTTTTACTTTCTTCTCCAACACTTTGTTTTTGCATTATTTAAACCAAATTGAACATGTTTCATTATTTATTTGAGGCTAAATTGATTTTATTGATTTATTATATTAAGTTAAAATAAGTGTTCATTCAGTATTGTTGTAATTGTCATTATTACAAATATATTTTATAAATTGTCCGATTAATCAGTATCGGCTTTTTTTGTCCTCCAATAATCGTTATCGTGTCGAAAAATCATAATCGGTCGACCTCTAGTGCATACACAATAAGACTCAAGGCTGTAATCGCTGCCAAAGGTGGTTCTGAATAAAGGGTAAAGGGTCTGAATAATTATGTAAATGTCATGTATAATTTATTAATTTATCTAAAAAGCTGTTGTTGCTTTGTCATTATAGGGTACTGTGATGAGGGAAAAACAAGTGTAATAGATTTTAGAATTGGGCTGTAAAGTAACAAAATGTTGAAAAAGTCAAGGGGTCTGAATACTTTCCGAATGCACTACATATTGAGTTAGAAGATAATTCATATTATAAAGTTATTTTTTATGACCTTTTTTCAGTTTGAGCACTTTCCCCCTGAAAGGTATGTGCACGACCCTGGATCTACATGCGTAGAAACAGTGTGAACATTCATTATGGGCCACAGAGAATTAGTACTTTAAAAATGTATGAATCAAGTTCATTGTTAGATTGTAGTTTGCTGCTTTCTGGTTATGAAACAAACCCAAGGCTAATTTGTGGTGAGAAACAATTTTACTGCACATGAAAAGGAAAAGGACGTCACGCTGCTTGCTTGGCGTTAATGTTTCACAACATCCAGAGAGGAAGAAGGGAGAGGCCCATCCTTCCAGCAGATGGTGTTTTTCCGCCCACCAAGAAAGGAGTTTTTGTGTGGAGGTCAATGAGAGTGTCGAACTTGGTCAACAACAATACATGTATTGCTTATTTGTTACTTGAGGTTTATTTAATTGAATAGAAGTTTCATAATGCATAGGTTGTTACGAGTGTACTATTATAAGTAGGACACGTGCCATCCCCGCAACTTTGAGAAAAAGCACTTTATGTTGGAGTTGTCTCAAGATGGCTATACATATTCACGGCATGACGCTCTAGTGGCATAGCATCTCTCCATTGAATACAGGCGGTTGATGTCAACAACCCTAATCGAAAATTCAAAAAATTATTAAAATAATGAGATGTCTCCATCAATCTAAAGAAAGGAGAAGCGGGAGCTAGAGAGCCCACCGTGATGCTTTGTGGACAAGTCCCATTGTTAGGACGAAGTGACAAGTATCTTGTCACTATATCCATAATCTTTGACTATAGTGAAAGCCTACTCCAGCCTGTTGATCAACTACTACAGGTTCCACCTTAATCCAGTTATGAGTGGAACGACGTAGTGGGCTGTAGTTCTGTATCATTCCAATTTCACACGGTTGCCTCTTCTGAATCATTTTCAGGCACATGGTCACGAAATTACTGCATGTGTAACTTATTGTACTCTATTGCACTCAAAAATGTAATAACCCTGAAAGTTGCATTGGAAAAGTGTTTGGGAATTCATTCACATAAGGTTGGTTATCAATGACTGCATGCATTACTCATCACTTATAACCTGTCTTGACAGGGAAGATAACCAAAACTGTTCAACCTGGTTTCACATTCTTTACATTACACCAGTATTGGTTTGGATTTAAACATGTAAGTAATGTGCAGTAGCGGTGCGTGTGTAAAATCACTGCGGAAGCCAAGCCAATTAAAACCTATTCAGAAGGGGTGTGAATACCCATTGACTTTTGCCACATTTTGTTACGTTACAGCCTTATTCTAAAATAGATTAAATAATGTGCAGCAACGCTCCCCATTCAACCTGAATGAACTTTGAGAGGATCTACAAAGAATGGAAGAAACTCCCCAAATACAAGTGTGCCAAGCTTAGAGTGTCATACCCAAGAAGACTCGAGGATGTAATCGGTGCCAAAGGTGCTTCAACAAAGTACTGAGTAAAGGGTCTAAATACTTGTGTAAATGTGATATTTCCGTTTATTTTATACATTTGCAAACTTATAAAAACCTGTTTTTGCTTTGTCATTATGGGTTATTGTGTGTAGATTGACGAGGGAAAAAAATGTAATACATTTTAGAATAAGGCAGCAACGTAACAAAATGTGGAAAAAGTATAGGGATATGAATACTTTTCGAATGCACTGTATGTGTTGTCATACATGCGTTGTTTGCTCTAAAAGCTTCACACTTAATTTATACGCCTTTCGACCGTGATATATAGGATTTAAGACGGAGACAGTGAGAAGACACAGTGGCAGAATAAATTCAACCGCACATTTGTTTTTTCACAAAACCGGATAACAACCTCTGTCCAGTCCAGAAAGCAATTTGCATGTACAGTAACATACAGTTACATGACCCACAGCATGGTCGAGCAAGATAATATTTGCGACATTTTCAGACCGCTCTATTGATTTAGAACCACAGAGTTACCGCAAGTCACTCAAAGAAAACAGGCGCTGCCTCCACTATTCCAGCATAATTTCAACATCATCAAATTCCCCCTGCTTAGTATAGTACAGAGACAACTAAAATATACCAAAAACGATTTAGTCCAATCAACGTAAGCTAAATATGACGTGTCCATGGTTCTGATTTCTGTGTGTGTGTGTGTGTGTGTGTCTTTGTGTGCGTGCGCGTTCGTGCAAGTAGAAAAACATGTTGACTCACCCTACCTGTAGAGAAAAGCCAATGCCATCCTCCTCTCTTTCATATTGACGAAACGGTCTATCACTTTGTCATGCAGTACACTGTTATTTTTTGGTGGCCTAGGCTACCTGGCTAAAATGATTGCCGGGTAGCCACTGATGATATCCCCTGTGCGATACATTCACCCTCTTGTGAGTTGAAGGACAATTGTGAAAGGGGTGGGTAGGTGGGTGGGGGGCTAGCTTCCCTTGGCACCCATGAATACACACCACTGGTAATGAGGGGAATTTCCAATGTACTTATAAAAAAGATTCTCGCAAATGATATACAATTTAATCAAAACTTTGCAGCAAGGCATTTCAAAACCAAAGTCATATTACCTCAAATGTATTAGATTCACTTTGAAACAGTGGTACTTAATGAACTGGATCATCATTCAATCCAATTTGATCATGTGAAGATATCATATGATCTAATAACAGAAGGTCCTCTTATAAGGTCACTATCACAAGAGACTCACCATAAACAATTAGACACACAATCAAGGGCTATCACAGTAACTTTTTTACAAACCAAAGTGTGATTTCATTCAGTTTTGACAAATACAATACTGTACTTGTGGTAATGTGTGGCTTACACATGTTAGATGTTATTACCATTTGAACCTTTCCCTGTTCGAGGTCTAGCCCCGAACCCAACTATATCAGTTTGATTGTTTAGTTTTGTTGCCAATTAACACATCTCTAGTAGCCTTCATCTACCAGAATGTTTTGGGATTTGTTTTCTATAATTAATGTGCTGGTATTTTTTTTGTCTCAAAGACACAAGCCTGGTTCCATCTGTACTCATCTGACAAATTAATAAAACAGTATACTGCCTTTATGTGCAATTTTTGTGAAACTGAATTATTATGAGTTTCATAAATCAATAGCATATCATGTGTCTGTAATGTGTGACAACTGTCTGAAGTGTGACAACTACCCTCTGAGGTTATACTGGTTCAAGGGCTGTCATTTTAATGTTGTATTTAATTGAACCTTTATTTAACTAGGCAAGTCAGTTAAGAACAAATTCTTATTTTACAATGACGGCCTACCTACGAATTATGTAATCATAAAATAGCCTGTAGCCAACAAAAGGTTGCACAGACCAGTCAAGGATTGTGAAGCTATGTACACATCTTACCTGGGTCAAAAGTGGGTCCACTCCATTGGAAAGCAACAAAAGCTGCACCTATAACACCAACTATTAAGAGTTTAGTAAAAACCTTCATCTTGCGACTGCTATAACCAAATCAACGGTTTCATGCAACTACTATTTATTGTGAGCCAAACAACTTAATACGTTTTTAAAAATTCCCTCGTTAGATATTTAGATTTATACTCTCAGGCTGCTCTGCACTTCAGAAACTTCACAGGACAAGCAATAACAATTCATAGACACATTTTTGTTGGTGAAAAAACATCCTTTATAAAAGGCTTATCTCATTTAACTTGAAGCAGGCGGAGTCTTTTGTACTTGAGACAGCCTACCATTGTGCCCCAAATTCAAGTATCATAAAACCGATCCTCATACTGTATCCTTTTTTTTAGGGCGAGCTTTATTATTGGATTTGGATTCATGCAGCCTGCGAAATGATAAGCAAAATCAAGTAGGTTTCACCAATGACACAATCTGTCATTTCCACCATAAAGTGCAATAAAATTATAACATTATGATGATTATTGTTTAATATCAACCAATAAAATGTATTTATAAAGCCCTTTTTACATCAGCAGATGTATACAGAAACCCAGCCTAAAAACCCAAACAGCAAGGTATGCAAATGAGCCTATTGTTATCACTTTCATTATCACTGTCATAAATATGTTTCTGATTTTGATTGTGCCTTGATTCTTTTTATGCTTGCACTATGCATTTGTTTTCTTGTGTTCTGAAATGGACAAAAAAAATAAAAAATCCTCATCCCCCTTCCCTCCCCTCCTCATGATCAGCAGCAGCCGGTCCGCAGCAGCATCAAATAGCATCAAACGTATTCAATCATTTATTCGTTTATTGTACCCAGTAGAAATCCAGAAAAAAATATTTTATTTGTAGGATAAATATAAATCGCTTTGGAAAATGACAGTCTCTAAATATATTTATTTGGATGTCTTTCATATCTTTGCGAATCAGCTACTCTCGTAATGTTTAAAAAAAAAAAAAAAAAACTTTATTGACTCACAGCTATGTCACAGCGTTTGCCCTTCAATGTAGCCGGTTACTATTCGTGGTCGAGCTCATTTATTTCATGCTTGCTGTTGCAACTAAATAAACGTTCATTTAAAAAAAAAAATACATTGATTTACCCGTGACACTATGGCTGGCAAGATTTTACCTGTTCTAAAGTAAGTTTTCCATTTCACACTCACGATAAACATTAGTATAGCTAACGTTAGCTAGCAAGTAATATGGCAAGCTTGAATCAGGTTGAAATTTAGCTAGCTACAGATTTGCCTTGAACTTGGCTAGCTAGTTATAGTTACTCTGTTGTCGTGAACTAGCTAGTGAAACAACACACAACCTACTGACGGCGACTAACCCCATTCCGTACAAATTTGCGCAAACGAGTCTGCAATGAAAACTAATGGGACTGAGTTGACGTCAAAATCTGGGGTGTGAACCACGTTTCTTGTCAAGCGTTGATTGACATGGTAATGGATCAATAGTATTGGAGAATAGTTGAAAAACTGACCCCTACGACGCTGTACGTTAAATTGTGATATTTCATGACGTAACGTACAGCACGCGTAAAGCAACTAATTCTCTCGTACGGCCTCTCTCCACCAGGTGTTGCGCTTCTCTCACCGTTTAAAAATAAGAAAGGGACAGGGTAACGGGGATAACTGACCTAGTCATTTTTTTTGCGTCATCACTGCAAGCCATCATGACTCTCAAAAGCTGCTGTTTACTTCTGAAGATAACTTTAGCGCTGCCCTAAAAACCCGATTCAAATTTGACACAAACCTTCAATAGGTATGGAATGACACATTATATGAACTCTTTACAGTTTTATTTACCTTTTAAGAGGTGATAAGTTGGACAGATCAGGTGAAAAAAGCTGTTTCCACACACAACATATCTCTCCCTTTCACTATCACGCAATAGGTTTTGCTTCCCCACCTGCCATTTAAAAAAAAGACCAGACTGAGCGCATTGCCTGCTTGAATCATGCAGAGATGGGCCTCATGAAGGTCTCGTCATTGATTTTTGTTGGAAAGGGGAGAAATTGTGCTTTACAATATAATTGATATTACAGTTGATCTGGAAGTATTACTTTTTTGGGGTGCTAAAATAAGGTCAAATGTACGGACCAACACGATCTACAAAAGTGAGTTAGTTACCGTTAGGTAGGGATAGGGGATCGATAATAAACAGTAACAGCAGCATATGTGATGAGTCAAAAGAGATTAGTACAAAAAGGGTCAATGCAGATATTACGGGTAACTACTTGAAAATGTCAGTGAAGACACATGCCAACTGGTCAGCGCATGCGCTGAGTATCCGTCTTGGTAATCCGTCTGGCCATTAACCTGTTTAAAGTTCTTGCTCACACCTGCTATGGCTAGCGTGATCACACAGTCGTCTGTAACAGCTAGTGCTCTCATACATAGTTCAGTGTTGCTAGCCTCGAAGTGTGCATATAATGTATTTAGCTGGACAGCTCGTGGCTGGGTTCCCCTTTGTAATCCGTGATAGTTTGCAAGACCTGTCACGTCTGACGAGCATCAGAGCCAGTCTAGTAGGATTCTATCTTGGTCCTGTACTGACACTTTGATGGTTTGATGGTTCGTCAGAGGGAGTAGCGGGATTTGAAAGCGGCAGCTCAAGCCTTTGGCTTAGTACGAATGTTGCCTGTAATCCATGGCTTCTGGTTGGAATATGTTCCAACAGTGACCGTACGCACAATGTTGTTGATGTACTTACTAATGAAGCCGGTTACTGATGTGGTAAAATCCTCAATGCCATCGGATAAATCCTGGAACATATTCCAGTCTGTGCTTGGGAAACAATCCTGTAGTTTAGCGTCCACTTCATTGGACCACTTCCGTATTGAGAGCGTCACTGGTACTTCCTTTTCGAGTATTTGCTTGTAAGCAGGAATAAAGAGGATAAAGTTATTGTCAGATTTGCCAAATGGAGGGCGGGGGAGCTTTGTATGCCTTCTCCCTACAATTCTCAGCCATTAGCTTCGCCCACAACTGCCTCGTGAACTACAAACCCGACACTGTTTTACCGTTTAGAAACATCAATCATCGCTTGCGATAAGGCTTTCGAAAAAAACATGTGGCCCTTATCTTTCATCAGCGAGAATCCTTCAAATACAAAAATTAGCTTTGCACATAAAGCTATAAATAGGGGGGTGGGGGGGTGATGCGCATGCTTCAATGGGGCAGAAGTCCGTGTGTTGTGATACTGGATGGCCAGATAGCTAGCAACAATTACAAGAAACTGCCATGTGGGGAATCGTAAGTGGATTGTATCAGCTTGTTTCACCTTGTTCTTGATACCATGTCTTGTTTTGAGATGTTGACTGATTTCATGGCGATGCACAAAATTTGCTAGCTAGCTAACCAACAACCGTAACAATGTATTTGAGACAACAAGTGCTCATTGTGCAAATGTATTTGTTTTCAATAATAGTTTACATGTTGTCAACAATCTAAGCCAACCGCATCTGTTTTGCCCCATAGTTGTGTACGCATCGCTTTTATTGCTAAACAACCAACCCCTCCATCTGACGAAACTACACTTCCAGAGTTATTCTTACATACAGATGTTCGGAGCATGCTAAACAGCTAATTAGCACAGGTGGTAGCCTCTTGTCTTCGGTCTGTTTTCCATAAACAAGCCCTAACATGGAGATACAGTGCATTTGGAAAGTATTCAGACCCCTTTCCTTTTTCCATATTGTGTTACATTACAGCTTTATTCTAAAATTGATGAAATTGTTTTTTTCCCCAATCAATCTACACAAAATACCACATAATGACAAAGTCAAAACATGAATTTTTGACATTTTTGTACATTTATAAAAAATAAAAATTATCCCTATTCAGATCCTTTGCTATGCGACTCGAAATTGAGCTCCGGTGCATCCTGTCTCCATTGATCATCCTTGAGATGGTTCTACATCTTGATTGGGGTCCACCTGTGGTAAATTCAATTGATTGGACATGATTTAGAAGGGCACACACCTGTCTATATAAGGTCCCAAAGTTGACAGTGCGTGTCAGGTACCACCAAGACTCTTCCTAGCGCTGGCTGCCCAGACAAACTGAGCAATGGGGGGAGAAGGGCCTTGGTCCGGGAGGTGACCAAGAACCCGATGGTCACTGACAGAGCTCCTCTGTGGAGATTAGAAAACCTTCCAGCAGGACAACCATCTCTGCAGCACTCCACCAATCAGGCTTTATGGTAGAGTGGCCAGACGGAAGCCACTCCTCAGTAAAAGGCACATGACAGCCCGCTTGGAGTTTGCCACAAGGCACCTAAAGGACTCTCAGACCATGTGAAACAAGATTCTCTGGTCAGATGAAACCAAGATTTAACTTTTTGGCCTGAATGCCGAGTGTCGTGTCTGGAGGAAGCCTACCACCATCCCTATGGTAAAGCATGGTGGTGGCAGCATCATGCTGTGGGGATGTTTTTCAGCGGCAAAAACTGGGAGACTAGTCAGGATCGAGGTAAAGATGAACGGAGCAAAGTACAGAGAGATCCTTGATGAAAACCTGCTCCAGAGCACTAGGGACCTCAGACCGGGGCGAAGGTTCATCTTCCAACAGGACAACAGCCCTAAGCACACAGCCAAGACAACACAGGAGTGGCTTAGGGACATGTCTCTGAATGTCCTTGAGTGGCCCAGCCATAGCACAGACTTGAATCCATTCGAACATCTCTGGAGAGACCTGAAAATAGCTGTTCAGTGACACTCCCCATCCAACCTGACAGAGCTTGAGAGGATCTGCAGAGAAGAATGGGAGAAACTCCCCAAATACAGGTGTGCCAAGCTTGTAGCATCATACCCAAGAAGACTTGAGGCTGTAATCGCTGACAAATGTGCTTCAACAAAGTACTGAGTAAAGGGTCTGAATACTTATGTTTCTAAAAATCTGTTTTTGCATTGTCATTATGGGGTATTGTGTGTAGATTTGATGAGGGGAAAAAATGTATGTAATCCATTTTAGAATAAGGCTGTATAACGTAACAAAATGCGGAAAAAGTCTAGGGGTCGGAATACTTTCCAAATGCACTGTATGGCCATGTGGGAACGCAAGCCCTAATTCTATCAAGGTGTTTATCAATTTAATATATATATTTTTTTGCTTTTATGAACAAACCGGCCTTATGCTTCCAAAACCATACCGCAAGCGATTAATTTTAATGTTCAGACCGTAAGTGCAGCTGTATGCAAGCAGGTCGGATCTGCTGGCCATCTAGCTAGTTACATGTAACCAAAGACGGTACAGTATGAAACTGCTGCTCCAATAGAAATCACAGATCACGCTCGGAGGCGACATTGGCGAGATAAGCTCATGCGCAGAAACACATCATCGGGTCTAATGGTCGTCTGTTCATGCCATGAAATCAAATGTTATTTGTCACATGCGCCGAATACAGCAGGTGTAGACCTTACCGTGAAATGCTTACTTGCAAGCCCTTAACCAACAATGCAGTTCAAGAAATGGAGTTCAGAAAATATTTACTAACTTAACTAAAGTTGAGAAAAAATAGTCCTCAAAAAGGGAATGCGAAGAGTGTGCAAAGCTGTTAAGGCAAAGCGTGGCTACTTTGAAGAATCTCAAATATAAAATATATTTTGATTTGTTTAACACTTTTTCTTGTTCACTGCATGATTTCATATGTGTTGTCTTCACTATTATTCTACAATGTAGAAAATAGTAAAAATAAAGAAAAACCCTTGAATGAGTAGGTGTGTACAAACTTTTAGTTGGTACTGTACACTGAACAAAAATATAAGCGCAATATGTAAAGTGTTGTTCCCGTGTTTCATGAGCTGAAATAAAAGATCCCAGAAATTCTCTCAAATTTTGTGCACAAATTTGTTTACATCCCTGTAAGTGAGCAATTGAACCTTTTGTCAAGATAGTTCATCCACCTGACAGGGTTGCCATTTCAAGAAGCTGATTAAACTGCATGATCATTATACAGGTGCACCTTGTGCTGGCGACAATAAAGGTCACTGTAAAATGTGCATCTGCTTGGTCTGTTTCGTAAGCATTCACAGAAGTCTTGCGATGTTGCGGCTCTGGGTTTAGATGTAATGTTACCTAACTAACAACACTAACTGCAGCTTGTTTGCTAGCTAGCTCAATAAGCTACACCCGATTGACAGCCAGATAAACCTAACGTTAATGCATCATGATAACTTATTCTCCATGATGTTGCTATGAATTGACTATGTGCATATGGGTAGTCAGGTGTAGATTAACACGGTATTTCTGTCATCTAAAACGAGGCACTTCTTACCATCCACAAAGTTGTTTCATCCCAGTGTCCCTATCTTTTTCTCTTACAGGTTGGCGACTAAGGTGACCATTGCAGGAGGTGCTTTGTATGTTGCCTATGATTCTGGACTATTAGGGGGAAGTGAGCAGGGCTCCGAGGTCCTAGGAAAAGCTAAAGCTGCCATTCCCCCTGCAGTGGATGAGTGGGTGAAGTACTTTGGCTTTGAGGTAAATATGCCATTATTGTACTGATTTAGCTGGTTCTGACCGACAGAACAATGCGTTATGGCGTATGAGGTAAGTGAGAATATGTGAGGGAGGTAAAATGTACACTGTTTCTTTTAGCTTCCAGCTTTCCCTAAAATCGGATTTGCCCCTGTTGAAGCGTGGAACTTGGGTAAGAAATGGTTGACCGCTAATTCATAAAGGACTTCCAAGTCTAAAATTGAGCTATTTTAAAGAGCTTTTGTCTTATTGCGTTCCAGGGGTGCACTCCTCCATATCTGCTCTCTCATCGGGCCCTACAGCAGTGGGTGACTACACCAACCAAGGCTTGCAGTACCTGAAAGACCTCGCCAAATGAGTGACATCATGCAACTAGCAGACATTTAAGAACCAAATCCTCTGGAGTAACGCGACTGGTGCAAATACATACAGCCCTCCTGTAAAAGTCACTTGCTTGCTTTGAATGCAAAAAAATGCAGTGGTACAGTAACATTTGCAGAATTAGGTTTAGGCCAATTATACTTTTTTTGTTTAGTCTAGTTGCTGATAATGCCAGGACTCAATATTTGTATTTTGTTGTGTTGACAGCAATTTGTCAACACAAGCAGATAACAATCTTCTTTTACCCTACTTTTTTGAGTCAAATGATGACAGAACTTGGGTACCACAGAAAGACCTGCACTCAAGAGAGAAATCTAAGTATATCCTGATGGACATGTTTAGTGCGTGTACACATTGTTAATTTTGCGATTTTTATTTAAGACCGATTATATATTGTTCTGGCTTTGACCCAATTCCCAACCTATCCCATCATGATTCAACACATATTTTATACAGAAAGACTGTCTTGTGTATGTGTATATAGATATTTATCCATTTTCTGAGTCTATAATAAACCTAAACATGTCAGTTGTGAGACATTAGGTGTGATGCGTTGTCTGTTGAACTGAATATGTTTAAGTTAGGGTTCTCCAACCCTGTTCCTGGATCCCTGTCCTGGAACGCTACCCCAGTTGTACCTAACCTGATGCAGCTGATCAACCAGCTAATTATTAGAATCAGGTGCTCTATATTAGAGTTGGCGTTAAAACCTACAGGACAGTAGCTCTCCAAGAACAGGGTTTTAGGTTTACTGTAGGACAGCGTTTCCAAATTCCGGTCCTCGAGTTCCCCCCCAACAGCACACATTTTTGTTGTAGCCCCAGATAAAAACACCTGATTCAAATTGTCAAGGGCTTGGTGATTAGTTGACAAGTAGAATCAGGTGTGCTTGTCTGGGGCCAACTAAAATATGTACTTTTGGGGGTACTTGGGTGTAAGGTCATGTCTGTATTGCATGCTACAATTTGTACATGAAGTCCTAAAACGTAAAGGGTGTGTTGGTAAAGGTTCCGTCAAATTTAAATGAAAGAACTGTAAATCATACTGTACCTCCTACGGTGGGGCAAAAAAGTATTTAGTCAGCCACCAATTGTGCAAGTTCTCCCACTTAATAAGATGAGGCCTGTAATTTTCATCATAGGTACACTTCAACTATGACAGATAATGAGAAAAAAAATCCAGAAAATCACATTGTAGGATTTTTAATGAATTTATTTGCAAATTATGGTGGAAAATAAGTATTTGGTCACCTATAAACAAGCAAGATTTCTGGCTCTCACAGACCTGTAACTTCTTCTTTAAGAGCCTCCTCTGTCCTCCACTCGTTACCTGTATTAATGGCACCTGTTTGAAATTGTTATCAGTATAAAAGACACCTGTCCACAACCTCAAACAGTCACACTCCAAACTCCACTATGGCCAAGACCAAAGAGCTGTCAAAGGACACCAGAAACAAAATTGTAGACCTGCACCAGGCTGGGAAGACTGAATCTACAATAGGTAAGCAGCTTGGTTTGAAGAAATCAACTGTGGGAGCAATTATTAGGAAATGGAAGACATACAAGACCACTGATAATCTCCCTCCATCTGGGGCTCCACACAAGATCTCACCCCGTGGGGTCAAAATGATCACAAGAACGATGAGCAAAAATCCCATAACCACACGGGGGGACCTAGTGAATGACCTGCAGAGAGCTGGGACCAAAGTAACCATCAGTAACACTACGCCGCCAGGGACTCAACTCCTGCAGTGCCAAACGTGTCCCTGCTTAAGCCAGTACATGTCCAGGCCCGTCTGAAGTTTGCTAGAGAGCATTTGGATGATCCAGAAGAAGATTGGGAGAATTTCATATGGTCAGATGAAACCAAAATATGACGTTTTGGTAAAAACTCAACTCATCGTGTTTGGAGGACAAAGAATGCTGAGTTGCATCCAAAGAACACCATACCTACTGTGAAGCATGGGGGTGGAAACATCATGCTTTGGGGCTGTTTTTCTGCAAAGGGACCAGGACGACTGATCCGTGTAAAGGAAAGAATGAATGGGGCCATGTATCGTGAGATTTTGAGTGAAGGCCTCCTTCCATCAGCAAGGGCATTGAAGATGAAACGTGGCTGGGTCTTTCAGAATGACATTGATCCCAAACACACCGCCCGGGCAACGAAGGAGTGGCTTTGTAAGAAGCATTTCAAGGTCCTGGAGTGGCCTAGCCAGTCTCCAGATCTCAAGCCCATAGAAAATCTTTGGAGGGAGTTGAAAGTCCGTGTTGCCCAGCAACAGCCCCAAAACATCACTGCTCTAGAGGAGATCTGCATGGAGGAATGGGCCAAAATACCAGCAAGTGTGTGAAAACCTTGTGAAGACTTACAGAAAACATTTGACCTCTGTCATTGCCAACAAAGGGTATATAACAAAGTACTGAGAAACTTTTGTTATTGACCAAATACTTATTTTCCATCATAATTTGCAAATAAATTCATTAAAAATCCTACAATATGTGATTTTCTGGATTTGTTTTCTGATTTTGTCTGTCATAGTTGAAGTGTACCTATGAAAATTACAGGGCTCTCATCTTTTTAAGTGGGAGAACTTGCACAATTGGTGGCTGACTAAATACTTTTTTGCCTCACTGTATATTGAATAGGTGAAAAATGGCAGAGGAAAGGGACGTGCAAAAAAAACTAACTTTATTACTCATGATGAAAATAATTACACAAATGGGTTGGTAATTGCTACAATTCCAGACCTGGGAGGAATGAAAGATGGAGGAGAACAGAAGAGTGCACAATCTTTTGGAGTTTCATTTTACTGTACATAGAAACACCACAGCACAACTGGTGGTGATATAAGTAGCAAAGAAGCACTGACAATGTTTTTTTTTACAGTCACATTTTCTACATAAACATTTTAGTAAAATCGGTCTGCAAAGACTCCCACAAGATTTTTTTTAACCTCTGCAACTGTCAAAATAACCAATATGCTTGAATGCACTCAAGGCTGCATTCAAGTGATGCATGCAAATCTGACAATCGATAGAATGAACCTTATGTACACCATGGACCAATGCACTGTGTAAATGAATGCACTGTATGCCCTGGAGTGAGACTAAGGACAGGAGACTAAATTTAAATACTTCTTGCCAAAACATTTGCGTTTTGGACTTCCTTGGATTACATTATGTACTGTAGCTCCCAAGTCTTTAAAATAAGATTAAAAAGTGAAGCCAGCCAGGCTGCAGGCTTTTTGAATGCAGTCTTTGCAGCATTCCTCTAGGTGAGAATTCTAGATGGACTTTAAAGCTGGTATTTCAATGGGATATTTACAATATAACAGGAGTAATCACAACAGCATACATTTACAATACACTACACAAAAGTTAGATTAAATACTGTATGCGTGTTATAACTTTTCTTTTCTCCATGCGTTTTTACCATTATGATATACCGATGCTGCAATATGCCACTTGTTCTTGCACAAAAAAGTATCTTGACAGAAAAAGACAATGTGCCAAATCTTTAGCATATTTATGTGAGTAATTTAAAGTGCACCCTACAATATCAACATTTGAATGAGACTAATCAACGGTCATGGATGTTCGATTGGAGGAAATAGTCTTATACTGCATTAACTGCCAAACATTGCACATATCCTCTTATACAAACAGACAATAGCAAAAACCTGGTACGCAGCATTTGACACTTTTCATTAAAGCATTTTTTACTTTGACTAATACTGACCAAATAGTGGCCTTAACAGTAAATGGAATAAAATTGTGAGTGGTTAGCAAATATATACAGTATGGCGACATGATCAGCCTGAAGGCACTTTATGTTTGTTTTCTATTCAAGATCAGAATGTAGTGTAAAGCACTGCCTCTATTCCACTCGAGCTAATCATCGTCTGATGATGTTGGGATTCTGAACCTGGTCAGGTATTGTTAAGGCCTTTTCCCAATCTCTACAAATTAATCAGGTTTGTCTGGTCAGGAAAAACTTGCCCGAACTTTATGAAGACCTGTATTCCTTGTTTCTAACAAGTCTTAATTCAGCATTATGAATAATTTTTTTGATGTTCAAACTAGTAATTGAACCATCAGTACTCCTAGGCCAGTGCAACCCAGTACTATGAAGCCAATGATAGCACTGTGGGTTCATCAAGGAATGATTGTCTATGAACTGACTGACACACAAATCAAACATAGTTGCCTATTAATAAAGGCAGTATTTAAAAAAAAAAAAATATTATACGTTCAGGGGCATCACAGCTTATTGCATTTCTCCTTCAAAGGCTTCACTGAACACTACAGCTCAAACTAGTCTCTACAAATATTCACCTATACATCATGCTTGCTGTTTGGTCATTTAAGGACCACATATGAATGGCTATCGGGGCCAGATTTAACTATTAGTTTTATAATATATAATTCAGTTCAGCTTTGAATAAAGATAATTGAGCATCAGGATGTGGGAGACAATTCAAACGCGGTCGTTATTGCACTTTACAGCAAGTCTGTCATTGTAGGGCAAGGTGCACTCCTGGACTGTCCGAGATGTGAATCTACTGTGCAGCACAACAACCAAATGGGGTAACTGAAGAAGTGAGGAGGTTTAAATAGGTCCTTCCAAGTGTACATGTTCCCACTCTCCTCCTAGTGGCCTACAATAGCATTGCTACAGTTCTGCTGTGCATACCATAGAACTAGTTTTAAATGTGGAATAAAAGATTGCACTTCCTGAATAATAAAGTAACTGTTATACCGTCCAGGGCCTTAAGAGAGATGGAGAGAGAGTGAGGAGGATACGTGAAAAGTAAGCAATGGAGTGAGCAATCAAGTGTCCTAGGTGGTCTTGACCAGGTCGTAGACATGGATGTGAAAGTCATCGTCGTATTTGATGTAGTATACAGAAGGCTTGGCAGGGACTTGATAGATCACCAGGCCTGTTCTCTTCACACCTTTGTCAGTAACATACTCAACCTGCTTCCCCACTAAGCTCTCAGTCTCCTCGCCGGGCTTTCGGTCGGCCGGAAGCAAGTGCTTATTTTCTACAGAGAAAAACAATGAATAACATCAATGCTCGGGGTCTATTCTTCAAATCTACTTTGGAGCATTATCAAAAGATGCTATATTAACCAACATGATTATATGTATTCAAATATAGAAATATTTGTCATTTCGACAAGTCACATAGGATGAGTAAGAACAAACACAAATATTGTCCGCAACCCTCCTAAAGCCACCATGATCTTATAATTAGTGTGTAAAGACCAAACCATTTCTACTCTATAACCACCCTCCTGTTTTCTTTAGGGAGAAGTATCTGAACACTCTGCTGCAGGCGGAGATGATGCTGAAGCAGAGAAATGGTCGGTACCTGCTTCAGGTAAGATCCTGAGATCTCCATCTGCGTAGTCGTCCCACAACTGGTACATGTAGAGCACGGGGTCCTTCTCATAGGTGATGTAATACCAGTTAGTCATGATGGGAGCCCTGGAGAGGACCATGCCTCGCCACTCATTCTTCTCTCCATCCTCCTTCTCAAATAGGTGTTCCACCGCTTTGCCTACCAACTCCTCCGCCCCGTGAGGAACCTTGATCTTGTTGTTGACTGTGGAAGCAGATAAATGTCATCAAGGCAGAGACCAACATCACATAGCCACTGTGTCCCTACTGTCTGATCATGCAGTATCAGATATACAATAAAAAAACATGTTTTTGCATTACTCTGAGAAGATGTGACGCCTGAACTAAAAAAGGAACCCATCACATCACTCACCAACTTTCTCTGTCAGGACCTGTAGATTAGACACCCTTTCGTCTTTGAATAGCTCGATGCCGTAGACACAGTCAAACCCATCGTACTTGACCATAAATAGTGAGGGGTTGACACTGAGACGGTCCAAGACGGTGCCTTTCCATTTGCTCTGGTTGCCCTTCTCCCTCCAATTGTGCTGTATTCTTACTCCCAGGAGACTGTTGGGGTCAGGGGTCATCACTGTGGAATCACTCAGCTCCCCGCTACTCCGCTTTCTGGGGGATAGTTAAACAAATCATATTTGTTTGTAAGTGTAGCCTACCTACGTGCAGCTTTCTCTGACCGTCTGGAAAGAGGAAAATCTCCAAGTGTTAATGTTATGATAACATAATTATAGAAAACTACATATTTACACATACCTGCCCCTTTTCTTGGACATCCCTCCAAAAATTCAAATACTGCTGAAGGAACAAACAGACAACGATGCTCAGAAATTCTGTGAGAGAAACAGCCATTTTCTATAAAATAATACTAGTCTGGAAAGAGACTGAGCTGTAAAGTAGTGGTTGAGACAGACAAAGAGAGCAGCCAATAGCTTAGCATGTCTGAATAACTTCCTGGTCATTTCCTTGTATGCATTGCATCGATGGAGGTCACTGCAATCAATGCAGAATGCACTTATTTTTTAAAGGAACAAAACTGCCGCAGTTATATATCTTTACTCAAAATGTCAATCGATAGTAATTCATTATGTCACTACTTGAACTAACACAATCGTTATTCATGAACAACAAAGATTGCAAGTTGGCTATGAGAGATCAAGAGATGCGCTATTCAACTTCAAGAAAATACGTCAGCCTCCACTGTATCAGACAAACATGCAGAAATGATTGCAGCCTATTTGAATTCGTCGCAACGATTGTATCAAAAATGAATCGTCAATGTTTTAAGATCTAACATAACGCATACACTGCTGATGAGACATGGATAATACGCGCCACAGGCACTGTTTGATCGTAAAATGTTATCAAAAATCATTGTCTTTATGCCAACTCTACAATACTGTTGTTCGGGTCCATGTCCCCGATAAATAAGCTATACACCGATGGCCTATATTCTCTATCAAAAATATAAAATTACCTGTACACGAATTTCATCCCAAAAATATTCAATTCTTCCTGCAGAGAAATGCAGACTGCCGCCCATGCAAACCTCGCGAAACCTATGGAAAATGGGAGGATACTTCCATGGGAGAAAAAACTACAGTCCCCATAGAACATTGAGGAGTGATGAAAGTAGAGAGGGAGGTGAACGTGAGAGCATTGAACAATGGGAATTGTTGTCATTGTGGTGGTGACCTCAGGTTTCGTTTTGGTAAACTGTCGAACGATATTGATCAAAGGTAAGACCCTGTTGGTTTAACAAAAAAGGTATGGTTTAACAAATGTTAGGCTACTTGGGTGAAACCTCTGGGTGAGACAGTTGCACATCAATTATTATGAGTGACAGATGACACCTGAAAGTTGTAGAGGTATGTTGCATGTAGACCTATGCTGTAGGACGCTGTGTAAATAAATCAAGGTTCAGGTCCTTGAATGATTATACTGTGGTGTGTAGGGTACTGATCTCTCTGGTGTGTAGGGTACTGATCTATGTGGTGTGTAGGGTACTGATCTCTGCGGTGTGTAGGGTACTGGTCTCTGCGGTGTGTAGGGTACTGATCTCTGCGGTGTGTAGGGTACTGATCTCTGTGGTGTGTAGGGTACTGATCTCTGTGGTGTTTAGGGTACTGATCTCTGTGGTATGTAGGGTACTGATCTCTGTGGTGTGTAGGGTACTGATTTCTGTGATGTGTAGGGTACTGATCTCTGCGGTGTGTAGGGTACTGATCTCTGTGGTGTTTAGGGTACTGATCTCTGTGGTGTGTAGGGTAATGATCTCTGTGGTGTGTAGGGTACTGATCTCTGTGGTGTGTAGAGTACTGATCTCTGTGGTGTGTAGGGTACTGATCTCTGCGGTGTGTAGGGTACTGATCTCTGTGGTGTTTAGGGTACTGATCTCTGTGGTGTGTAGGGTACTGATCTCTCTGATGTGTAGGGTACTGATCTCTGCGGTGTGTAGGGTACTGATCTCTGTGGTGTGTAGGGTACTGATCTCTGTGGTGTGTAGGGTACTGATCTCTGCGGTGTGTAGGGTACTGGTCTCTGCGGTGTGTAGGGTACTGATCTCTGCGGTGTGTAGGGTACTGATCTCTGTGGTGTGTAGGGTACTGATCTCTGTGGTGTTTAGGGTACTGATCTCTGTGGTATGTAGGGTACTGATCTCTGTGGTGTGTAGGGTACTGATTTCTGTGATGTGTAGGGTACTGATCTCTGCGGTGTGTAGGGTACTGATCTCTGTGGTGTTTAGGGTACTGATCTCTGTGGTGTGTAGGGTAATGATCTCTGTGGTGTGTAGGGTACTGATCTCTGTGGTGTGTAGAGTACTGATTTCTGTGGTGTGTAGGGTACTGATCTCTCTGATGTGTAGGGTACTGATCTCTGCGGTGTGTAGGGTACTGATCTCTGTGGTGTGTAGGGTACTGATCTCTGTGGTGTGTAGGGTACTGATCTCTGCGGTGTGTAGGGTACTGGTCTCTGCGGTGTGTAGGGTACTGATCTCTGCGGTGTGTAGGGTACTGATCTCTGTGTTGTGTAGGGTACTGATCTCTGTGGTGTTTAGGGTACTGATCTCTGTGGTATGTAGGGTACTGATCTCTGTGGTGTGTAGGGTACTGATTTCTGTGATGTGTAGGGTACTGATCTCTGTGGTGTGTAGGGTACTGATCTCTGTGGTGTGTAGGGTACTGATCTCTGTGGTGTGTAGAGTACTGATCTCTGTGGTGTGTAGGGTACTGATCTCTGTGGTGTGTAGAGTACTGATTTCTGTGGTGTGTAGGGTACTGATCTCTCTGATGTGTAGGGTACTGATCTCTGCGGTGTGTAGGGTACTGATCTCTGTGGTGTGTAGGGTACTGATCTCTGTGATGTGTAGGGTACTGATCTCTGCGGTGTGTAGGGTACTGATCTCTGTGGTGTGTAGGGTAGTGTTCTCTGCGGTGTGTGGGGTAGTGATCTCTGCGGTGTGTGGGGTAGTGGTCTCTGTGGTGTGTGGGGTAGTGGTCTCTGTGGTGTGTGGGGTAGTGTTCTCTGTGGTGTGTGGGGTAGTGATCTCTGTGGTGTGTAGGGTACAGATCTCTGTGGTGTGTAGGGTACTGATCTCTGTGGTGTGTAGGGTACTGATCTCTGTGGTGTGTAGGGTACTGATCTCTGCGGTGTGTAGGGTACTGATCTCTGCGGTGTGTAGGGTACTGATATCTGCGGTGTGTAGGGTACTGTTCTCTGCGGTGTGTAGGGTACTGATCTCTGCTGTGTGTAGGGTACTGATCTCTGTGATGTTTAGTGTACTGATCTCTGTGGTGTGTGGGGTAGTGTTCTCTGTGGTGTGTGGGGTAGTGATCTCTGTGGTGTGTAGGGTACTGATCTCTGTGGTATGTAGGGTACAGATCTCTGTGGTGTGATGGGTACTGATCTCTGTGGTGTGTAGGGTACTGATCTCTGCGGTGTGTGGGGTAGTGATCTCTGCGGTGTGTGGGGTAGTGGTCTCTGCGGTGTGTAGGGTACTGATCTCTGTGTTGTGTGGGGTAGTGTTCTCTGTGTTGTGTGGGGTAGTGATCTCTGTGGTGTGTAGGGTACTGATTTCTGTGGTATGTAGGGTACAGATCTCTGTGGTGTGTAGGGTACTGATCTCTGCGGTGTGTAGAGTACTGATCTCTGTGGTGTGTAGGGTACTGATCTCTGTGGTGTGTAGGGTACTGATCTCTGTGGTGTGTAGGGTACTGATCTCTGCGGTGTGTAGGGTACTGATCTCTGCGGTGTGTAGGGTACTGATCTCTGCGGTGTGTAGGGTACTGATCTCTGCGGTGTGTAGGGTACTGATCTCTGCGGTGTGTAGGGTACTGATCTCTGCGGTGTGTAGGGTACTGATCTCTGCGGTGTGTAGGGTACTGATCTCTGCGGTGTGTAGGGTACAGATCTCTGCGGTGTGTAGGGTACTGATCTCTGCGGTGTGTAGGGTACTGATCTCTGTGGTGTGTAGGGTACTGATTTCTGTGATGTGTAGGGTACTGATCTCTGTGGTGTGTAGGGTACTGATCTCTGTGGTGTGTAGGGTACTGATCTCTGTGGTGTGTAGAGTACTGATTTCTGCGATGTGTAGGGTACTGATCTCTGCGGTGTGTAGGGTACTGATCTCTGTGGTGTTTAGTGTACTGATCTCTGTGGTGTGTAGGGTACTGATCTCTGTGGTGTGTAGAGTACTGATTTCTGTGGTGTGTAGGGTACTGATCTCTCTGATGTGTAGGGTACTGATCTCTGCGGTGTGTAGGGTACTGATCTCTGTGGTGTGTAGGGTACTGATCTCTGCGGTGTGTAGGGTACTGATCTCTGCGGTGTGTAGGGTACTGATCTCTGTGGTGTTTAGGGTACTGATCTCTGTGGTGTGTAGGGCACTGAACTCTGTGGTGTGTAGGGTACTGATCTCTGTGATGTGTAGGGTACTGATCTCTGTGATGTGTAGGGTACTGATCTCTGTGGTGTGTAGGGTACAGATCTCGGTGATGTGTAGGGTACTGATCTCTGCGGTGTGTAGGGTACTGATATCTGCGGTGTGTAGGGTACTGATCTCTGCGGTGTGTAGGGTACTGATCTCTGCGGTGTGTAGGGTACTGATCTCTGCGGTGTGTAGGGTACTGATCTCTGCGGTGTGTAGGGTACTGATCTCTGCGGTGTGTAGGGTACTGATCTCTGCGGTGTGTAGGGTACTGATCTCTGCGGTGTGTAGGGTACTGATCTCTGCGGTGTGTAGGGTACTGATCTCTGCGGTGTGTAGAGTACTGATCTCTGCGGTGTGTAGGGTACTGATCTCTGCGGTGTGTAGGGTACTGATCTCTGCGGTGTGTAGGGTACTGATCTCTGTGGTGTGTAGAGTACTGATTTCTGTGGTGTGTAGGGTACTGATCTCTCTGATGTGTAGGGTACTGATCTCTGCGGTGTGTAGAGTACTGATCTCTGTGGTGTGTAGGGTACTGATCTCTGTGGTGTGTAGGGTACTGATCTCTGTGGTGTGTAGGGTACTGATCTCTGTGGTGTGTAGGGTACTGATCTCTGTGGTGTGTAGGGTACTGATCTCTGTGGTGTTTAGGGTACTGATCTCTGTGGTGTGTAGGGTACTGATCTCTGTGGTGTGTAGAGTACTGATTTCTGTGATGTGTAGTGTACTGATCTCTGCGGTGTGTAGGGTACTGATCTCTGTGGTGTTTAGGGTACTGATCTCTGTGATGTGTAGTGTACTGATCTCTGCGGTGTGTAGGGTACTGATCTCTGTGGTGTTTAGGGTACTGATCTCTGCGGTGTGTAGGGTACTGATCTCTGCGGTGTGTAGGGTACTGATCTCTGCGGTGTGTAGGGTACTGATCTCTGCGGTGTGTAGGGTACTGATCTCTGCGGTGTGTAGGGTACTGATCTCTGCGGTGTGTAGAGTACTGATCTCTGCGGTGTGTAGGGTACTGATCTCTGCGGTGTGTAGGGTACTGATCTCTGCGGTGTGTAGGGTACTGATCTCTGTGGTGTGTAGAGTACTGATTTCTGTGGTGTGTAGGGGACTGATCTCTCTGATGTGTAGGGTACTGATCTCTGCGGTGTGTAGGGTACTGATCTCTGTGGTGTGTAGGGTACTGATCTCTGTGGTGTGTAGGGTACTGATCTCTGCGGTGTGTAGGGTACTGATCTCTGATGTGTAGGGTACTGATCTCTGTGGTGTGTAGGGCACTGAACTCTGTGGTGTGTAGGGTACTGATCTCTGTGATGTGTAGGGTACTGATCTCTGTGATGTGTAGGGTACTGATCTCTGTGGTGTGTCGGGTACAGATCTCTGTGATGTGTAGGGTACTGATCTCTGTGGTGTGTAGGGTACTGATGTCTGTGGTGTGTAGGGTACTGATATCTGTGGTGTGTAGGGTACTGATATCTGTGGTGTGTAGGGTACTGTTCTCTGTGGTGTGTAGGGTACTGATCTCTGGGGTGTGTCGGGTACTGATCTCTGGGGTGTGTCAGGCACTGATCTCTGTGATGTGTAGGGTACTGATCTCTGTGGTGTGTAGGGTACAGATCTCAGTTGTGTGTAGGGTACAGATCTCAGTTGTGTGTAGGGTACAGATCTCTGTGGTGTGTAGGGTACAGATCTCTGTGGTGTGTAGGGTACAGATCTCAGTTGTGTGTAGGGTACAGATCTCAGTTGTGTGTAGGGTACTAATGTCTGTGGTGTGTAGGGTACTGATGTCTGTGGTGTGTAGGGTACTGATGTCTGTGGTGTGTAGGGTACTGATCTCTGTGGTGTGTAGGGTACAGATCTCTGTGATGTGTAGGGTACTGATCTCTGTGGTGTGTAGGGTCCAGATCTCTGTGGTGTGTAGGGTACAGATGTCTGTGGTGTGTAGGGTACTGATCTCTGTGGTGTGTAGGGTACAGATCTCTGTGATGTGTAGGGTACTGATCTCTGTGGTGTGTAGGGTCCAGATCTCTGTGGTGTGTAGGGTACAGATGTCTGTGGTGTGTAGGGTACTGATCTCTGTGGTGTGTAGGGTACTGATGTCTGTGGTGTGTAGGGTACTGATCTCTGTGGTGTGTAGGGTACAGATCTCTGTGATGTGTAGGGTACTGATCTCTGTGGTGTGTAGGGTCCAGATCTCTGTGGTGTGTAGGGTACTGATCTCTGTGGTGTGTAGGGTACAGATCTCTGTGATGTGTAGGGTACTGATCTCTGTGGTGTGTAGGGTCCAGATCTCTGTGGTGTGTAGGGTACAGATGTCTGTGGTGTGTAGGGTACTGATCTCTGTGGTGTGTAGGGTACTGATGTCTGTGGTGTGTAGGGTACTGATCTCTGTGGTGTGTAGGGTACAGATCTCTGTGATGTGTAGGGTACTGATCTCTGTGGTGTGTAGGGTCCAGATCTCTGTGGTGTGTAGGGTCCAGATCTCTGTGGTGTGTAGGGTACAGATCTCTGTGGTGTGTAGGGTCCAGATCTCTGTGGTGTGTAGGGTACAGATCTCTGTGGTGTGTAGGGTCCAGATCTCTGTGGTGTGTAGGGTACTGATGTCTGTGGTGTGTAGGGTACTGATCTCTGTGGTGTGTAGGGTACAGATCTCTGTGATGTGTAGGGTACTGATCTCTGTGGTGTGTAGGGTCCAGATCTCTGTGGTGTGTAGGGTACTGATCTCTGTGGTGTGTAGGGTACAGTTCTCTGTGATGTGTAGGGTACTGATCTCTGTGGTGTGTAGGGTCCAGATCTCTGTGGTGTGTAGGGTACAGATGTCTGTGGTGTGTAGGGTACTGATCTCTGTGGTGTGTAGGGTACTGATGTCTGTGGTGTGTAGGGTACTGATCTCTGTGGTGTGTAGGGTACAGATCTCTGTGATGTGTAGGGTACTGATCTCTGTGGTGTGTAGGGTCCAGATCTCTGTGGTGTGTAGGGTACTGATATTTATTGTGCTCCCAGGCCCGTCTTCCACTGAAGTGAAGTCTGGTCCGATGACATACTGCTGTGGGGAAATCTCTCTGGGTGGGTTACACTATCAAAAGATGGAAAATGCTGTCTTTTGTTGGATGAAGCAACATATGTGAGTGAGCAAAGAAACATTTTGAAATGCATGACTTGATGTTGTCTTTTGTAGGTAAGAGCCCATACCCTAATGTTGTGGTGAACACCTGATTCTACAAGATTATCAAAGATGGGATGCCACATGTCTCATGACCAGACTTTGCCCTTCCAGAGATGTAAGTACATTATGCTTTGAGACTGGAAATTAAGCAGGAATGATGAATTAATCAATTACAGCAATCAATGACATAATCTGACAACCTGCAGTATCTGACACTGACTTCTCCTCCGGTACACTATAATGGAGAACCTGGAGCCAATAGTGTGTCCATACTTCAGTAACATTGGTCAGCTTCTCCAGAGGTTACTGCTTGACCAGCCAGAACAGGTGAGTGACCAAGGACCTAAATGAAGTAGAGAGTCTGTGTATCCTATTGTCACATTGTGTTGTTTTTTTTTACCTCACATCAAAACTTACCAACTTAACAAAATCAGTGGAGGTTGTTTTTAGTCTTTGAACACCAAGGAAAGAAATGATAAGTATATGGACCAATGTATTTTACTAAATTGTTTAGGGAACTCAAGTACTCCAAAGTGAGACACACAAGCTGAAATTAGTGCCGTTTAATAAGAATAGCAACAAGGGAACATGCAATCAGAGAAAAGTGTTATCTTTAGCACTTCAACAAAGACTTTGGGCAACCCTGCTCTAAACGAAATCCTAATAAGTCATGTTATGAGATTTTGTGTAAGCACACACTGGCGGCTGACGTGCCAAAAACCTTAAGGGTTTCTCGCTAACTCCCTCTGAATCCATCGGCTGTACGAAGTCACTCGTGTGTACACATCAGGGGTACTAGGGTTGGCACACATCTGCCCTGAGAAAGAGACGATGCCCGCTGACATCCCGTTGCACACCAACGGACCTCCTGAATCCCCCTGCAGTAGCAAACAATGCATTTGAATTAATTCTCCTTTGTGATACAGAAAAACAGGAGGAGTCATGTATCATAGTTTGTCCCTTGTCCAAGAGAAACTCTAATCTAGTTATAGCCAATAATAGCCTGTCCTGACCAGGAAAAACTAATTGCAGAGAGTTCTAGCCTGTAACAGTGCAGTCATACCGAGCAGAAGCCTTGGAAAGCTCTGGGGCCTGTTGCGCACACCGTGCGCCTGGAGATGTTGACTCCACTCCACCGGCGGCCACACTCTCTGGGTGATATGATGGTGGCGTTGACCTCCTGCAGCTTGTCTGGTGGGGTGCTGTTATCATCTATGTCCCCCCAGCCAGCCGTGGTGCACAGGCTTCCCTCAGCCATCGAACCATTCATCAGCGGGATCAGCTGCACTGCTCTGTTCAGGGTGGCCCTCCCTCTCAACTAAGAAAGATCACAGAGATAGCACACTCTATACAAAATCTGTATGTATTCATCTATGTTGTAAATATTCACTCATAGGCCAGTTTATTAGGTAGACCACACCGTTCACGAAAAAGGATCGCTCCTACAGACAGTGAGTCACGTGGCCATGGCTTGCTATATAAAGCAGGCAGAAATGCATTGAGACATAAAGTTACTGTTCAATTGAATGTTAGATTGGGCAAAACGAGTGACCTAAGTGACTGAGTGTGGTATGATCGTCTGTGCCAGGCACGCCGGATCCAGTATCTCAGAAATGTCCGGCCTCCTGGGCTTTTCACACACAACCGTGTCTAGGGTTTACAGAGAATGGTGTGACAAACAAAAAACGGCAATCCTGTGGGCGAAAACAGCTCTTTGATGAGAGAGGTCGAAGGAGAAAGGCAAGAATCCTGCAAGTCAACAGTGGTGTGCAGAACGGCATCTCAGAGTGCACAACTCGTAGATCCTTGTCACTGCTATTGCAGCAGACGACCACACCAGGTTTCACTCCTGTCAGATAAAAAGTGGGCATGCGATCACCAACACTTGACAATTGAGGAGTGGAAAAACATTGACTGGTCCGACGAGTCCTGGTTCCTGTTGCATCATGTTGATGGCAGAGTCAGGATTTGGCATAAGCACCATGAGTCCATGGACCCATCCTGCTTGGTGTCAATAGTACAGGCTGGTGGCTGTGGTGTACTGGTATGGGAATGTTTTCCTGGTACACGTAGGTCTCTTGATACCAACTGAGCAACGATTGAACACCATGCCCCGAATAATTCAGGCTGTTATACACTGAGTGTATATAGGCTATGATTATGATTGTGGACTTCAGGAAACAGCAGAGGGAACACCCCCCTATCCACATCGATGGAACAGTAGTGGAGAGGGTAGTAAGTTTTAAGTTCCTCGGCGTACACATCACAGACAAACTGAATTGGTCCACCCACACAGACAGCATTGTGAAGAAAGTGCAGCAGCGCCTCTTCAACCTCAGGAGGCTGAAGAAATTTGGCTTGTCACCAAAAGCACTCACAAACTTCTACAGATGCACAATCGAGAGCATCCTGTCGGGCTGTATCACCGCCTGGTACGGCAACTGCTCCACTCACAACCGTAAGGCTCTCCAGAGGGTAGTGAGGTCTGCACAACGCATCACCGGGGGCAAACTACCTGCCCTCCAGGACACCTACACCACCCGATGTCACAGGAAGGCCATAAAGATCATCAAGGACAACAACCACCCGAGCCACTGCCTGTTCACCCCGCTATCGTCCAGAAGGCGAAGTCAGTACAGGTGCATCAAAGCTGGGACCGAGAGACTGAAAAACAGCTTCTATCTCATACCCTACATTATTTATCTCATATGTATACGTATATACTGTACTCTATATCATCTACTGCATCTTTATGTAATACATGTATCACTAGCCACTTTAAACTATGCCACTTTGTTTACATACTCATCTCGTATGTATATACTGTACTCGAAACCATCTACTGCATCTTGCCTATGCCGCTCTGTACCATCACTCATTCATATATCTTTATGTACATATTCTTTATCCCTTTACACTTATGTGTATAAGGTAGTAGTTTTGGAATTGTTAGTTAGATTACTTGTTGGTTATAACTGCATTTTCGGAACTAGAAGCACAAGCATTTCACTACACTCGCATTAACATCTGATAACCATGTGTATGTGACAAATACAATTTGATTTGATTTGATTTGGTTATCACTCACCTTGAGAAGCATGATGTCATTCTCCAGGTTGTCCCCAAACCTGGGGTGTGGAATGTATTTAACTACTTTGAATTTTTGTTGTGAATTTTCATCCTCTGACAAGTCGTGAGCCCCAAGAACCACCCTGTAACGCCTGAAAATCAGTAGATGAAAGAATTTACTTGTGTATTTACCTTGACAGACTGGTGTAATAACATTGAAATACATGTTGGATTGATCCTACAGCATTGTTAGACTCAACAACCCTGAAGCAACTATCAGCAGACAAAAATTAGAAATTGGCACAAAATAAATATTAGACAATGTTAAAGCATTGGCTCAGAGAAAAGCACCAGGTATGGATGGCTTTCTATTAAAATTGTTCATAACACACTGAGACAATGTAGTGCCCCTATATAATCAGATGAAACACATGTCACTCAATTCAGTGCTTTCTAGTTCCATGTATCTAACAATTATCTCAGTTATATTACAACCAGGGAAATCTGGAGTGTCCCTTGCATATTGATGACAGACCCATACATTTAATAAATTGTGACAATAATAACAAAAGTCTTAAGAATGGCAAAGGTCTTACCAGACTTGATACATATTAATCAAACAAGGTTTATTAAAAATAATCACAAACATCTTTCGGTATACAATACGCTAAAAAACAAGATGTAGATTTATCAATAATGGCTGTTGATACCTGAAAAGGCTTTTGGCTCTCTTGAATGGCAATTTCTATGAAACACTTTGGAAGCCTTCAACTTTCCAGTTGAAATAATAAATGCCATAAATATATTATATAAATATCCTAAAGCTAAAATATACACAAATTATACATTATCTGATGATTTTGCTTTAGAAAGGGGCACAAGACAGGGATGGTTCCCAAAATATCAATATTTATTTTCAGTAATACCCCAAAGACATGTATTTAAAACAAAAAAGTGTACTCCTTCATAATTCACTTCATGGGAAAATAAAAGTCAAACTAAAAAGGAAAGTTTTACATTTTTCTAAGTCGGAGTGTGGTTTTAACCTTTAACTCTCGACCCAAGGCTTTTACTTGCGTCATAATTAAATGCACTAAAGAGTAACAATGGGTACATATTGAAGATGTGCATGCTCATCCCCAGAATGTTTTCACGTGTCTATTTTCAAAGAACATTAACAACTTCATAGTTAAGAACACTATAACAACATTGAAGAACATGAAACGGATTCTACGAGAAGCAATATCACTCCCTAAAAACCATGGAGCAATCCTTGGATAGCATTTTAGAATTCACCGATTAAATTGGCCCACATTGAAAAGTAAAGGTATAGAAACCGTAAATTATGTGGTAATAGGAAATACAATTATTTCCATGACAGAATTAAAAAGCATTTTGGACTGACCAATGTAGACATTTTCAAATACATGCAGCTTAAAAGTTTTATATCACAAAATGTCCACCTGAAAGCATTTGGAAATCAAAGCAATGTTGAGGGAATCCTATCTGAGTCAGAAAAAGATACTTGTATGATAGATAAGATGTACAAAACCTTGCAGAGAGCCTATTGGAACCAAGACTTAAAAATAACTGATATTGGCACCCGATGGAGGGAGTGTTGGAACATAACAAACTAAAATTACAGTTAACAAAAATGTACTCTTAATCCAGTATAAACTAATGTAGAGAATGTATTATACAAGAGACAAAATTCACAAATTACAGCACAATGGCAGAGTCATGTCTTAATGACTCAAACATTATTGCCTTCTGGGCGTGCTATAAAGTCCAAAAGCTATGGGCCGAGTTAGAAAGCTGTCTGTCAGACGTTTTACAATGTAAATGTACTTTTAATCCGTCTATTGGCATATTTCAAGACATAGTATATCCTCGAGGGTGCGATGAGATACCCAGTGGTTTGGGCAGTATTATTTGTGTCACTTATATTGAATAAGCTATTACTTAAATACTGGACGTCAAATGATACTCCAACGTCAAGAGAATGGAAGAATCACATGCTTTATTTAAATATGAATCTAATCTGGCTACAGACAGAAACAACATAACATAATCTGAAGTCATATGAGGCAGAGTCTTGTAAGTGTTGGAAACAACATCGGGTGTGGATACAGTGGGTCAATCTGAGCAAGTGTGGTGTCATTCACGTTTGTTGAAATGTATGTCATTGTTAAGTTGTCTATTGTTTTTGTCTATGTATGCTTTTTGGTTATTGTCAAAAAAAGTCAAATAAAAAAATTACAAATAAACATTTAAATAAATGAGTTTGAGAGATTCTGAAAGACTTCTCACCCGTCACAGTGAGCAGCAGTGAGGACAAAATCTTCTCTCACCAGAACTCCTCCACAGGAATGTTGACCTCGGGACTGTAAGGAAGCCATGTATGGACGAGAGTTGCGAGCTGCCTCTCTTCCACCAACAATACCCACCTTTGGCACCTTGCGCCCTTCAGTGCCTTTGAACAGAAAGTAGAGAATACTTTTTGTATAGCTGTTGTCTATAGCTTTGCATTGCTACTGTATCTGCACAGCTTACAACAAATGATTTGTCAGTATTCATTACTGCCAAATATAATATGAACTGCCTTTAGAGCTGTATGCAGAAGCATTAACATTTGTCAAATATACTTTTCGTAACTAGTACTATACTTCAATATTAGTCTGCATGGTGTAGTCAGTTCGGTGCTAATGGAAGTTACTGTGTTATAGAATTTAAACATGCCTTACCATTCACGGCAATGATCAGCACTATGTGAAGAACCACTGAGCGGATTGCCATAGTGCTTATGGACAAATGGCATGGTACACCTCTCGGGTATATAAATGTGTGTGTGTGGTGGTGGTGGTGGGGGGTATTTCTCAATCTTTTGCTGTTTTCCAAATTCCGGACAGTACGGGGTCTTTGTTTCCCCATTGCCACACACAGCATGTGTCCCAATATTACTCTGTGGCTGGTTTCAAGGGTTCCTTGATGGTGTATTCCGAGGAAAGATGGCTGTGATATTATGAAATCATGTCAGTTAAAGTTAATGTAATTTATTCATGCTTTCAAGATGGCGTAGCAGTTGGACATGTGTTTGTCTTGTCCCGTGTAAATAGTCGGTTTCTTTGTTTTTTTCTTATATATTTTAATCTCATCTATGAACTGAATATACTTGCCTGCAACCCGCCTCACCCAATGTGGTACGGATCTGCTATTTTTATACTTTATAACTGGAACCCCCATCAGAAGATAGCCAGCCTACTAGCAACTAGCTAGTAGTCAGTTAGCCACTGCTAGCTAACTGACTACTGACTAGTCAGTTAGCCACTGCTAGTCAGTTAGCCACTGAGCTCGGACACCAGCCAGCTTCAGCTTGGTCAATACCTGCCAGTCTGGCTATAAGTTCATTCATTTCTACCAAGGAACAGACAGTCATTGTTCTACTTCTTGATTATATTTACACACATTATATTCAGTATTAGAGTTAAAAGAAAATTCATACATCTATACAGTAACATAATAGTATTCTGATTAGTCAGTCCGGATTGAAATGTATACATAATTAGTCATTATTGATAAAAAAAATCCCTTAACAGTATACCAGCTAAATCTTGGGCTACAATACCCCTTGGCCTGGACCCTTTATTTCCGACACGCAGCCCCGTCGATTCATCACAACTGGTCTGCCGACTTAATTGTCCAAGGTGGTTTCAACAGGCTTTTCCGTTGCGATGTTGCCGAAGACCCATTTGCTAGCCCCCGTCCACTAGCTTTCTGAATCGTCGTGTCTCCCGCTTGCCTAGCATAGTAGCGACTACCGAACGGCTCCCTGACTCACCTATTGCTGCTCATTGGACCCTATGATCACTTGGCTACACATGCCTCTCCCTAATATCAATATGACTTGTCTACTGCTGTTTCGGTTAGTTATTATTGTTTTATTTCACTGTAGAGCCCCCAACCCCGCTCAACATGCCTTCGCTCTTTTGTCCCACCCCCCACACATGCGGAGACCTCACCTGGCTTAACTGGTGCCTCCAGAGACACAACTTCTCTCATTGTCGCTCAATGCCTAGGTTTACCTCCACTGTACTCACATCCTAGCATACCCTTGTCTGTACATTATGCCCTGAATCTATTCTACCACGCCCAGAAATCTGTTCCTTTTATTCTCTGTTCCCAACGCACTAGACGACCAGTTCTTATAGCTTTTAGCCGTACCCTTATCCTACTCCTCCTCCGTTCCTCTGGTGATGTAGAGGTTAACCCAGGCCATGTAGCCCCCAGCACTACACCTATTCCCCAGGTGCTCTCATTTGTTGACTTCTGTAACCGTAAAAGACTTGGTTTCATGCATGTTAACATCAGAAGCCTCCTCCCTAAGTTTGTTTCATTCACTGCTTTAGCACACTCCGCCAACCCTGATGTCCTAGCCGTGTCTGTATCCTGGCTTAGGAAGGCCACCAAAAATTCAGAATTTTCCATCCCCAACTACAACATTTTCCGACAAGATAGAACTGCTAAGGGGGCGGATTTGCAATCTACAGAGTTCTGTCATACTATCCAGGTCTGTGCCCAAACAGTTCAAGCTTCTACTTTTAAAAATCCACCTTTCCAGAAATAAGTCTCTCACCGTTGCTGCTTGTTATAGACCCCCCTCAGTTCCCAGCTGTGCCCTGGACACCATATGTGAATTGATTGCCCCACATCTATCTTAAGAGTTCGTACTGTTAGGTGACCTAAACTGGGATATGCTTAACACCCTGGCCATCCTACAATCTAAGCTAGATGCCCTCAATCTCACACAAATTATCAAGGAAACTACCAGGTACAACCCTAAATCCGTAAGCATGGGCACCCTCATAGAAATCATCCTGACCAACTTTCCCTCTCAATACACCTCTGCTGTCTTCAACCAGGATCTCAGCGATCACTGCCTCATTGCCTGCGTCCATAATGGGTCCGTGGTCAAACGACCACCCCTCATCACTGTCAAACGCTCCTTAAAACAGGCCTTTCTAATCGACCTGGCCCAGGTATCCTGGAAGGATATTGACCTCATCCCGTCAGTAGAGGATGCCTGGTAGCTCTTTAAAAGTGCTTTCCTCACCATCTTAAATAAGCCTGCCCCATTCAAAAAATGTAGAACTAAGAACAGATAAAGCCCTTGGTTCACCCCAGACTTGATTGCACTTGACCAACACAAAAACATCATGTTCACCAACTACTTCTCAGATAGAGTTCAGTGTGTCAAATCGGAGGGCCTGTTGTCCGGACCTCTGGCAGTCTCTATGGGGGTGCCACAGGGTTCAATTCTCAGGTTGACTCTTTCTCTGTATATATCAATGATGTCGCTCTTGCTGCTGGTGATTCTCTGTTACACTCTTACGCAGATGACACCATTCGGTATACTTCTGGCCCTTCTTTGGACACTGTGTTAACAAACCTCCAAACAAGCTTCAATGCCATACTACACTCCTTCCGTGGCCTCCAACTGCTCTTAAATGCATGCTCTTCAACCAATTGCTGCCCGCACCTGCCCACCCGACTAGCATCACTACTCTGGACGGTTCTGACTTAGAATATGTGGACAACTACAAATACCTAGGTGTCTAGTTAGACTGTAAACTCTCCTTCCAGACTCACATTAAGCATCTCCAATCCAAATACTTATATCTCCCTCTCTAACTTTAAGCATCAGCTGTCAGAGTATCTTACCGATCACTGTACCTTTACACAGCCAATCTGTAAAAAGCACACCCAACTACCTCATCCCCATATTGTATTTTTTTTGTTGCTCTTTTGCACCCCAGTATCTCTACTTGCACATCAAAATTGTAATTATTGTAAATTGTCATTATATCGCCACTATGGCCTATTTATTGCATTTCGTCCCTAATCTTACTACATTTGCACACACTGTATTTTGTATTATTGACTGTACGTTTGTTTATCCCATGTGTAACTCTGTGTTGTTGTTTGTGTCCCACTGCTTTGCACAAGTGCCTGCAGTTGTAAATGAGTACTTATTCTCAACTGGCCTACCTGTTTAAATAAAGGTGAAATATATATATCTTTTTTTTAAATGATACTCAAACATGCAGAAGCATTATTTTAGAAAGCAAATTGCAAAGGCTCCATGTTGTGGTATTGCTGCAGGCACTTGTGCAATGAGAAGCTACCACTTGCCGTTGTTGGGATTGTTGGGACATTGTGGTGTTTACCAGGATTTTCTTATGTAAACCTTTCCCAGCATTCGCTGGTTTGAATAGCCTGCAAAACTGTTTAGGTACAACAAACATTACATTTTATCTGATGTGTGTGCAAGATAGTAAAAGTGGCCACAATGAACTAAACAGCAAGGTAATAGGCATTTGTTCAGATCTCATTGATGCCCATCAAGTTCAGGAGAGAATTACCCAGATAGGTCAGGGGTACAGTAAGTTGTTTGTTTGTGGTGTGCATCGTGCTTGGAGGGCTTGTCAGGAATACCTGATCCACCCTTGGCCCCTTTGTATACACAAGATGGTCGATCTGAGGACAGCTGTGGTTTCACTTCTATGATGACTCGATCCATCGATCCTTGTATGGTTTTCCTGTAAAGCCAAGGTACGTGTTTTCTGCATTTACCATAACTCTGTCGGCCCTTCTGCATATGAATAGGTGGAGGGTTATCATGGGGACCTTATACGTGACACACTGATTGTTGCCAATCCTCCTTGTTGTCGTGTTGATGTCCTTATACTGTTTGTATATGATTGACTGGTGGTAATTTGGAGTGTATGAATACCCATAGTTGCATGCAGTGCTGCATTTACCTCATATAGGTCAACTCAACTCCCTCTCCCTCATGCAAGAGCCGTGTCTTCTCCTGGTTGATGCTCTCCTGTGTTACCATGCCAACTATGAACAACCTTTGGTTTACAAAGGCTGACGACATTCTTGATGCTTTGAAAGACACAGTGACAGTCATAAGACCTTGCCACTCTCAGTGGTCCTGCACTAGAGGAAGAGGAGAGGGGGCATATCTTCTTACAATGAAAAACTAGTTGAGATAGGCCTGCACAGTGCACCTATTCAGAACAACATGTCAACTATGAAAGGGCCATACCTTTCTAGTCACTGTAGAAACAACAGTAAATCACATTCTAAAATGTAATGTTAGTTTAAGAGGAAGTTGTGTTGTGCTCATTGAAATGTAACCTTTTTTTGGGTGTATCTGTACTTTACTCTTTATATTTTTGACAAGTTTCACTTCACTACATTCCTAAAGAAAATGTACTTTTTACTCCATACATTTTCCCTGACTCCCCCAAGTACTTGTAACATTTCGAATGCTTAGCAGGAAAGGAAAATGGTCCAATTCACACACTTATCAAGAGAACATCCTTGGTCTTCCCTACTGCCTCTGATCTGGCACTAAACACACATGCTTTGTTTGGCACTAAAGTAATACTGTAAAAAATGTGGCAAAGCAATTCACTTTTTGTCCTGAATACTAAATCCTAGAGGAAAACCTGATTCAGTCAGCTTTCCACCAGACACTGGGAAATGAATTCACCCTTCAGGTGGAATATAACCTAAAACACAAGGCCAAATCTACACTGGAGTTACCAAGAAGACAGTGAATGTCTGTCCGAGTTGCAGTTTTGACTTAAATCTACTTTAAAATCTTAGCAAGACCTGAAAATGGTTGTCTAGCAATGTTCAACAACCAATTTGACAGAGCTTGAAGAATTTTGGAAGAAAATAATGGGCAAATGTTGCACAGTCCAAGTGTGGAAGCCTCTTAGACACCCAGAAAAACTCACAGCTGTAATTGTTGCCAAAGGTGCTTCTGCAAAGTATTGACTCAGGGGTGTGGATACTTATGTAAATTAGATATTTCTGTATTTCATTTTCAATACATTTGTACACATTTCTAAAACATGTTTTCCCTTTGGGACTATGGGATATTGTGTGTAGATGGGTGAGAGAGAAAAAATGATTCAATCCATTTTGAATTCAGGCTGTAACAACAAGATGTGGAATAAGTCGAGGGGTATAAATACTTTCTGAAGACAGACACCACAGTGATCATGTCCTCTGGCCTGAAAACAGAAGCTGTGTTGTGGTTCCAAAGCATTGTGACAGCTTCATGAAACGAGTTACTCGGAAACTTGTGGTCAAGAATACAATGTGTGGTGGTGTTTGGTGAGGACAGCTGAAGATGCGAGAAGAGCTCGCTGTCTGAAGAGGTATACTCAAATCAAACATTTATTGGTTATGTACGCAGTTTAGCATATGTTAAAATGCTTGTTACTAGCTCCTAACAATGCAATAAAATGTCAAACAAGTACACACATTGAATAAAATAAAAACACAAATCAATAAAATGCACTAACAGTAATAACAGTAATCCAAATGCAAATGACTTGAGGCTGTTACTGAAAATCAACTAAAATACAAACATACACGTGCGTGAATATACACTAATCCTACTCGAGCACACACACACACACACGGTACAGAGCTCATTGAAGAACGGACATCCTTTATTATTTGATACAATGATATATAATTGTCACTCAGTTAATGTCTCATTCCTTAATACTTAGTGATAGACTTGATCCAGGAAAGATACTTGGATATTTTGGTGTAGACGTTGGGCTTCTGTGGCTCATTGCAGTTTCCTTGCTGGTTGAATGACACAACACCTACTGCTGTCCCCTTACACACCAGAGGACCTCCTGAATCTCCCTGCAATGATAGTTGAAACAATTGGCGGGAGAAAAAAAAACAACTTTACATTTGCAAAGAAAATCACTTATTTATAATTAATGCATTATCAGAATTAAAGGGCAATTCCAACACTTTTCAACCTCATATTCATTATCTCCAGCACCAAACCAGTGTTTAAATATGAAGAGTTTGGTAAATTACCTTTTATTTTTTTAAAGAACTTATCAATGAGATTGTTGAGTTGTTTCACTATCTAATCAATGCATGGGGTTGTTCAATGACAGACATACAGGGCATTCGGAAACTTTTCAGACCCCTAGACTTATTCCACATTTTGTTACCTTATAACCTTATTGTAAAACTGATTTCAAATATTTTTCCCCTCATCAATCCACATACAATATTCCATAATGACAAAGCAAAAACAGTTTAGAAAAAACTACAAAATAAAATATCACATTTACATAAGTATACGTATTCAGCATAAGTATTCAGACCTTTGGCAGCGATTACAGCATAGATTCTTCTTGGGTATGACACTACAAGCTTGGCACACCTCTATTTGGGGAGGTTCTCCCATTCTTCTCGGCAAATTCTCTCAAGCTGTCAGGTTGGATGTGGACGTTGCTGTAAATAGAGTAAATTAGCTATCATAGCTTAAACTATTACAGACCACAAAGGGAAAGCCAGACGCTCTACACTCGCCTTCAGGCAAGCAACACTGAAGCGTGCACCAGTGGTCAGACATTCACATACACTAAGTTGACTGTGCCTTTAAACAGCTTGGGAAAATGACAGAAAATGATGTCATGGCTTTAGAAGTTTCTGATAGGCTAATTGACATAATTTTTGTCAATTGGAGTTGTACCTGTGGATGTATTTCAAGGCCTACCTTCAAACTCGGTGCCTCTTTGCTTGACATGGGAAAATCAATAGAAATCAGCCAAGACCTCAGAAAAATAATTGTAGACCTCCACGAGTCTGGTTCATCCTTGGGATGAAGGTACCACGTTTATCTGTACAAACAATAGTACGCAGGTATAAACACCATGGGACCACGCGGCCGTCATACCGCTCAGGAAGGAGACGCTTTCTGTCTCCTAGAGATGAACATACTTTGGTGCAAAAAGTGCAAATCAATCCCAGAGCAACAGCAAAGGACCTTGTGAAGATGCTGGAGGAAACAGGTACAAAAGTATCTATATCCACAGTAAACCGAGTCCTATATCGACACAACCTGAAAGTCCGCTCAGCTTGGAAGAATCCAATGCTCCAAAACCGCGATAAAAAAGCCAGACTACGGTTTGTCACTGCACATGGGGACAAAGATTGTACTTTGTAGAAATGTCCTCTGTCTGATGAAACAAAAATAGAACCATTTGGCCATAATGACCATCATTATGTTTGGAGGAAAAAGGTGGAGGCTTGCAAGTCAAAGAACACCATCCCAACTGTGAACGGTGGGGGTGGCAGCATCATGTTGTGGGGCTGCTTTGATGCAGGAGGGATTGGTGCACTTCACAAAATAGATGGCATCATGAGGAAGTGAAATGATGTGGATATATTGAAGCAACATCTCAAGACATCAGTTAGGAAGTTAAAGCTTGGTCGCAAATGGGTCTTCCAAATGGACAATGACCCCAAGCATACTTCCATAGTTGTGGAAAAATGTCTTAAGGACAACAAAGTCAAGGTATTGGAGTGGCCTTCACAAAGCTCTGACCTCAATCCTATTGAAAATTTGTAGGCAGAACGAAAAAAGCGTGTGTGAGCAAGGAGGCCTACAAACCCGACTCAGTTACATCAGCTCTGTCAGGAGGAATGGGCCAAAATTCACACAACTTATTGTGGGTAGCTTGTGGAAGGCTACCCGAAACGTTTGACCCAAGTTAAACAATTTAAAGGCAATGCTACCAAATACTAATTGAGTGTATGTAAACTTCCGACCCACTGGGTAAGAGATGAAAGAAATAAAAGCAGAAATAAAATCACTCTACTATTATTCTGAAATTTCGCATTCTTAAAATAATTGGTGATCCTAACTGACCTAAGACAGGAAATTTTTACGAGGATTAAATGTCAGGAATTGTGAAAAACTGAGTTTAAATGTATTTGGCTAAGGTGTATGTAAACCTCCGACTTCAACTGTATCGGAGAATGCTGTTCATCGACTACAGCTCGGAGTTCAACACCATAGTGCCCACAAAGCTCATCACTAAGCTAAGGGCTCCGGGACTAAACCCCTCCCACTGCAACTGGATCCTGGACTTCCTGACGGGCCGCCCTCAGGTGGTAAGAGTAGGCAACAATACGTCTGCCACGCTAATCCTTAACACTGAGGCTGTTCTTAGTCCCCTCCTGTACTTCCTGTTCACCCACGACTGCGTGGCCAAACACAACAACAACACCATCATTTAGTTTGCTGACGACACACCAGTGGTAGGCCTGATCACCGACAACGATGAGACAGCATTTAGGGAGGTCAGAGAACTGGCAGTGTGGTGCCAGGACAACAGCCTCTCCCTCAATGTGAGCAAGACAAAGTAGCTGATCTTGGACTACATGAAAAGGCAGGCCTTACAGGCCCCCATTAACATCGATGGGGCTGTAGTGGAGCGGGCTGAGAGTTTCAAGTTCCTTGGTGTCCACATCACCAACGATCTATCATGGTCCAAGCACACCAAGACAGTCGTGAAGAGGGCACGACAAAACCTATTCCCCCTCAGGAGACTGAAAATATTTGGCATGGGTCCTCAGATCCTCAAATGGTTCTACAGCTGCACCATCGAGATCCTCCTGACTGGTTGCATCGCTGCCTGGTATGGCAACTGCTCGGCCTCCGACCGCAAGGCACTACAGAGGGTGGTGCGTACGACCATGTACATCACTGGGGCCAAGCTTCCTGCCATACAGGACCTATATAATAGGCGGTGTCAGAGGAAAGCCCATACAAATTGTCAGAGACTCCTGTCTCCAAAGTTAGACTTTCCTCTGCTACCTCAAGTCTAGGACCAAAAGGCTCCTCAACAGCTTCTACCCCCAAGCCATTAGACTAAAAAAAGTATTTTTTTAAATGTATACTGCTGCTACTCCCTGTTTGTTTGTTACCTATGCAGTCATTTTGCCCCCATCTACATGTACACATTACCTCAACTAGCCTGTACCCCTGCACACTTACTCGGTACCAGTGCCCCTGTATATCGCCTCGTTATTGTGTTACTTTTTATTATTACTTTTTGAGCCTACTTGGTAAATATTTTCTTCTTCTTGAACTGCACTGTTGGTTAAGGGCTTGTAAGTAAGCATTTCACGATAAAGTCTACACTTGTTGTATTCGGAGCATGTGGCAAATCAAGTTTTTGCACAGCTATTTTCAGGTCTCCAGAGATGTTCGATCATGAACCTTCGCTCCCAGTCTGAATTCCTGAGCATTATGGAGCAGGTTTTCATCAAGGATCTCTGTACTTGGCTCCGTTCATCTTTGCCTCAATCCTGACTAATCTCCCAGTCCCTGTTGCTGAAAAACATCCCCACAGCATAATGCTGCCAACACCATGCTTCACCGTAGGGAACCATCCCTACGTAGGGAACCATCCCTGGCACCAGCCAGGTCTCTTCCAGAAGTGACTCTTGGCATTCAGGCCAAAGAGTTCAATCTTGGTTTCATCAGACAATATATCAAATCAAATCAAATTTTATTTGTCACATACACATGGTTATCAGATGTTAATGCGAGTGTAGCGAAACGCTTGTGCTTCTAGTTCCGACAATGCAGTAATAACCAACAAGTAATCTAACTAACAATTCCTAATCTACTGTCTTGTACACAGTGTAAGGGGATAAAGAATATGTACATAAGGATATATGAGTGAGTGATGGTACAGAGCAGCATAGGCAAGATACAGTAGATGGTATCGAGTACAGTATATACATGTGAGATGAGTTTGTAAACAAAGTGGCATAGTTAAAGTGGCTAGTGATACATGTATTACATAAGGATGCAGTCGATGATATAGAGTACAGTATATAGGTATGCATATGAGATGAATAATGTAGGGTAAGTAACATTATATAAGGTAGCATTGTTTAAAGTGGCTAGTGATATATTTTACAACATTTCCCATCAATTCCCATTATTAAAGTGGCTGGAGTTGAGTCAGTGTCAGTGTGTAGGCAGCAGCCACTCAATGTTAGTGGTGGCTGTTTAACAGTCTGATGGCCTTGAGATAGAAGCGGTTTTTCAGTCTCTCGGTCCCAGCTTTGATGCACCTGTACTGACCTCGCCTTCTGGATGATAGCGGGGTGAACAGGCAGTGGCTCGGGTGGTAGATGTCCTTGATGATCTTTATGGCCTTCCTGTAACATCGGGTGGTGTAGGTGTCCTGGAGGGCAGGTAGTTTGCCCCCGATGATGCGTTGTGCAGACCTCACTACCCTCTGGAGAGCCTTACGGTTGTGGGCGGAGCAGTTGCCGTACCAGGCGGTGATACAGCCCGCCAGGATGCTCTCGATTGTGCCTCTGTAGAAGTTTGTGAGTGCTTTTGGTGACAAGCCGAATTTCTTCAGCCTCCTGAGGTTGAAGAGACGCTGCTGCGCCTTCTTCACAATGCTGTCTGTGTGAGTGGACCAATTCAGTTTGTCTGTGATGTGTATGCCGAGGAACTTAAAACTTGCTACTCTCTCCACTACTGTTCCATCGATGTGGATAGGGGGTGTTCCCTCTGCTGTTTCCTGAAGTCCACAATCATCTCCTTAGTTTTGTTGACGTTGAGTGTGAGGTTATTTTCCTGACACCACACTCCGAGGGCCCTCACCTCCTCCCTGTAGGCCGTCTCGTCGTTGTTGGTAATCAAGCCTACCACTGTTGTGTCGTCCGCAAACTTGATGATTGAGTTGGAGGCGTGCAGTGGCCACGCAGTCGTGGGTGAACAGGGAGTACAGGAGAGGGCTCAGAACGCACCTTTGTGGGGCCCCAGTGTTGAGGATCAGCGGGGAGGAGATGTTGTTACCTACCCTCACCACCTGGGGGCGGCCCGTCAGGAAGTCCAGTACCCAGTTGCACAGGGCGGGGTCGAGACCCAGGGTCTCGAGCTTGATGACGAGCTTGGAGGGTACTATGGTGTTGAATGCCGAGCTGTAGTCGATGAACAGCATTCTCACATAGGTATTCCTCTTGTCCAGATGGGTTAGGGCAGTGTGCAGTGTGGTTGAGATTGCATCGTCTGTGGACCTATTTGAGCGGTAAGCAAATTGGAGTGGGTCTAGGGAGTCAGGTAGGGTGGAGGTGATATGGTCCTTGACTAGTCTCTCAAAGCACTTCATGATGACGGAAGTGAGTGCTACGGGGCGGTAGTCGTTTAGCTCAGTTACCTTAGCTTTCTTGGGAACAGGAACGATGGTGGCCCTCTTGAAGCATGTGGGAACAGCAGACTGGTATAGGGATTGATTGAATATGTCCGTAAACACACCAGCCAGCTGGTCTGCGCATGCTCTGAGGGCGCGGCTGGGGATGCCGTCTGGGCCTGCAGCCTTGCGAGGGTTAACACGTTTAAATGTTTTACTCACCTCGGCTGCAGTGAAGGAGAGACCGCATTTTTCCGTTGCAGGCAGTGTCAGTGGCACTGTATTGTCCTCAAAGCGGGCAAAAAAGTTATTTAGTCTGCCTGGGAGCAAGACATCCTGGTCCGTGACTGGGCTGGATTTCTTCCTGTAGTCCGTGATTGACTGTAGACCCTGCCACATGCCTCTTGTGTCTGAGCCGTTGAATTGGGATTCTACTTTGTCTCTGTACTGACTTAGCTTGTTTGATAGCTTGAATAGCTGCATTGATTGTATTCAGTCATGTTACCAGACACCTTGCCCTGATTGAAAGCAGTGGTTCGTGCTTTCAGTTTCACACGAATGCTGCCATCAATCCAAGGTTTCTGGTTAGGGAATGTTTTAATCGTTGCTATGGGAACGACATCTTCAACGCACGTTCTAATGAACTCGCACACCGAATCAGCGTATTCGTCAATGTTGTATAATCTTGTTTCTCATAATCTGAGAGTCCTTTAGGTGCCTTTTGACAAACTCCAAGCAGGCTGTCATGCACCTTTTACTGAAGAGTGGCCACTCTTCCATAAAAGCCTGATTGGTGAAGTGCTGCAGAGATGGTTGGCTTTCTGGAAGGTTCTCCCATCTCAACAGAAGAACTCTAGAGCTCTGTCAGAGTGACCATCAGGTTCTTGGTCTCCTCCCTGACCAAGGCCCTACTCCCCCGATTGCTCAGTTTGGCTCGGTGGTCAGCTCTAGGAAGAGTCTTGGTGGTTTCAAACTGTGCTGCATACATTTTTTGGCACCCTTCCACCGATCTGTGCCTTGACACAGTCCTGTCTCGCAGTTCTACGGACAATTAATTCATCCTCATGGCTTGGCTTTTGCCCTGACATGCACTGTCAAGTGTGGGACCTTATATAGACAGGTGTGTTCCTTTCCAAATCATGTCCAATCAATTGAATTTACCACAGGTGGACTCTGTCAACATGAATATAAATATTTTACACACACATGAAGGTACCCATTAGCAATCATTTCTGATGGAAAAGCACAAATGTGAAAACATTTGTGGATTTAGCATTTTGGAAATAATCTGTTCATGTGTGAAAACGCATTTGTAGGATCTGTGGTTAAAATTACACTGCTCAAAAAAATAAAGGGAACACTTAAACAACACAATGTAACTCCAAGTCAATCACACTTCTGTGAAATCAAACTGTCCACTTAGGAAGCAACACTGATTGACAATCAATTTCACATGCTGTTGTGCAAATGGAATAGACAACAGGTGGAAATTATAGGCAATTAGCAAGACACCCCCAATAAAGGAGTGGTTCTGCAGGTGGTGACCACAGACCACTTCTCAGTTCCTATGCTTCCTGGCTGATGTTTTGGTCACTTTTGAATACTGGCGGTCCTTTCACTCTAGTGGTAGCATAAGACGGAGTCTACAACCCACACAAGTGGCTCAGGTAGTGCAGCTCATCCAGGATGGAACATCAATGCGAGCTGTGGTAAGAAGGTTTTCCGTGTCTGTCAGCGAAGTGTCCAGAGCATGGAGGTGCTACCAGGAGACCAGGAGGCCAGTACATCAGGAGACGTGAAGGAGGCCGTAAGAGGGTAACAACCCAGCAGCAGGACTGCTACCTCCGCCTTTGTGCAAGGAGGAGCAGGAGGAGCACTACCAGAGCCCTGCAAAATGACCTCCAGCAGGCCACAAATGTGCATGTGTCTGCTCAAACGGTCAGAAACAGACTCCATGAGGGTGGTATGAGGGCCCGACATCCACAGGTGGGGGTTGTGCTTACAGCCCAACACCGTGCATTACGTTTGGCATTTGGTAGAGAACACCAAGATTGGCAAATTCGCCACTGGCGCCCTGTGCTCTTCACAGATGAAAGCAGGTTCACACTGAGCACGTGACAGATGTCTGGAGACCCCGTGGAGAACGTTCTGCTGCCTGCAACATCCTCCAGCATGACCGGTTTGGCGGTGGGTCAGTCATGGTGTGGGGTGGCATTTCTTTGGGGGGCCGCACAGCCCTCCATTTGCTCGCCAGAGGTAGCCTGACTGCCATTAGGTACCGAGATGAGATCCTCAGACCCCTTGTGAGACCATATGCTGGTGCGGTTGGCCCTGGGTTCCTCCTAATGCAAAACAATGCTAGACCTCATGTGGCTGGAGTGTGTCAGCAGTCCCTGCAAGAGGAAGGCATTGATGCTATGGACTGGCCCACCCATTCCCCAGACCCGAATCCAATTGAGCACATCTGGGACATCATGTCTCGCTCCATCCACCAATGCCACGTTGCACCACAGACTGTCCAGGAGTTGGCGGATGCTTTAGTCCAGGTCTGGGAGGAGATCCCTCAGGAGACCATCCGCCACCTCATCAGGAGCATGCCCAGGCGTTGTAGGGACGTCATACAGGCACGTGGAGGACACACACACTACTGAGCCTCATTTTGACTTGTTTTAAGGACATTACATCAAAGTTGGATCAGCCTGTAGTGTGGTTTTCCACTTTCAGTTTGAGTGTGACTCCAAATCCAGACCTCAATGGGTTGATAAATTTGATTTCCATTGATAATTGTTGTGATTTTGTTGTCAGCACATTCAACTATGTAAAGAAAAAAGTATTTAATAAGAATATTTCTTTCATTCAGATCTAGGATGTGTTATTTTAGTGTTCCCTTTATTTTTTTGAGCAGTGTATTTTCAAGACCTGTAACGAGTTTCTAGGCCAAGGGAGGGTATTTCCTTCCACCCCGTGTCACCACAAATCACATAGTGACTGAAAATGTTTACATTTTTGATGTCATTGGGTAGAACTTTTTTACTACAAAGTGTTGACATGTGCCATGTTCACACTGGTATTGTGCTGGTGATAATGAAAATGAGGTTTAAAAGTGGTGGAGTTGCCCTTTAACTACATTCTATGACCATACCTGGCAAACACCCTTATAATCAGCAGCGGTACCACCGGCACATATCAGGGACGGAGTTATGGTGGCAGAGTTCCCCCAAGATCTCTGGCAGGAACGTCTGTCTACAACGGTGACATTCACCTCCAGAAGGCGTGGGTTTGCAGTGCCCCCTGTTTCTGTGGCACCCCACCCTGCCACAGTACAGAAGGATTTGGCCTTGATGTCCTGGTCTTTCTTAGGGAGAGGGATCTGCTGCACAGCTTTGCTCTTCGGGGTCGTTTTGACAAGCTACAGTTAGAGCACATGACTGGAGTTAGGTTTTCTAAGAAGCTATAGGATACATTATGCAACATCAATAGCCACTATGTACGCACATGGTCAAAGGTTTTCATACATGACTATGGGTCGTGTGGCTCAGTTGGTTGAGCATAGCGCTTGTAAGTTGCCAAAGTTGTGGGTTCGATTCCCAGGAAGGACCAGTACAAACAAAGTGAAAAAATGAAGATGTATGAATATTGTAAGTTAGTCTGCATAAGAGCATCTGCTAAACGACTAAAATGTAGATGTAAATTACACCTTGTTTGAAAAAAATTGAAATGTTAATAGATGTTATTTATAACAGTACATTTGGCATTTATTATTTGGGGAATGGGGTGCTAAGCTAAGAAACATTCTCACATTGTGCATACTTCCTCTGTCATGTACCTGCAACAGCATGATGTCGTTCTCCAATTTCTTAGCATTGTAACCAGGATGTATGTGGTAATATTTCACATCAACCCTGTAAGAAGAACTTTCCTGTCTTGTGATGTCATGAGCACCAACCACAATCGTCAGATTCACAGCCCTATGAAGAGGAAACCACAGTATACTTACTGAGCAGCTAAGCACACAGAACATTCTACAGCATAAAACAAATCTGCAATTTTTAAACAGATACCACAGAATTATTTATGACTTTTAGGTGTGAGTAGTTGAAGTTGTAGGATGTCATTTTCTTACATAAATAGTTCAATAGGATAAGAGTAAAACACAATTACCATTTGTAGCAGTGGGCGGCTGTCATGACAAAGCTCTCAGACACGAGGAACCCTCCACAGATGTGTGACTTCTTTGCTTGTACAGAGACCATGTAGGGTTTGGAGTGGCGTGTGGCTTCTGCTCCATTCACTATGCCAGAGTCCTGGTAGGCTGAGACAGAGAGATTTGCCTAAATGAAACGTAGGTAGTGGTAGGCTATCACATCGGTACAAGATATTTAATTATTTTTCATGACATTTAAAAATATATATTTACACTACCAGTCAAAAGTTTGTGGTCACTTAGAAATGTCCTTGTTTTCCATTAAAGCATCCATGAAATGAGTTGCAAATTGACTAGGACATATAGTCAAGTCGTTGAAAAGGTTATAAATAATGATTTTTAATTTAAATAATAATTGTGTCCAAACTTTGCTTTCGTCAAAGAATCCTCCATTTGCCGCAATTACAGCCTTGCAGACCTTTGGCATTCTAGTTGTCAATTTGTTGAGGTAATCTGAAGAGATTTCACCCCATGCTTCCTGAAGCACCTCCCATAAATTGGATTGGCTTGATGGGCACTTTTTATGTACCATACGGTCAAGCTGCTCCCACAACAGCTCAATAGGGTTGAGATCCGGTGACTGTGCTGGCCACTCCATTAGAGACAGAATACCAGCTGACTGCTTCTTCCTAAATAGTTATTTTATAGTTTGGAGCTGTGCTTTGGGTCATTGTCCTGTTGTAGGAGGAAATTGGCTCCAATTAAGCGTTGCAAAATGGAGTTTCAGCCTTCCTTCTTTAAGATCCCTTTTACCCTGTACAAATCTCACACTTTACCACCACCAAAGCACCCCTAGACATCACATTGCCACCACCATGATTGACAGATGGCGTGAAGCACTCCTCCAGCATATTTTCATTTTTTCTGCGTCTCACGAATGTTCTTCTTTGTGATCCAAACACCTCAAACTTAGATTTGCCTGTCCATAACACCTTTTTCCAATCTTCCTCTGTCCAGTGTCTGTGTTCTTTTACCCATCTTAATTTTTTATTTTTATTGGCCAGTCTGAGATATGGCTTTTTCTTTGCAACTCTGCCTAGGAGGCCAGAATCCCGGAGTCGCCTCTTCACTGTTGACATTGAGACTGGTGTTTTGCGGGTACTATTTGATGAAGCTGCCAGTTGAGGACTTGAGGCGTCTCTTTCTCAAACTAGACACTAATGTACTTGTCCTCTTGCTCATTTGTGCACCAAGGCATCCCACTCCTCTTTCTATTCTGGTTAGAGCCGGTTTGCACTGTTCTGTGAAGGGAGTAGTACACAGCGTTGTACGAGATCTTCAGTTTCTTGCCAATTTCTTGCATAGAATAGCATTCATTTCTCAGAACAAGAATAGACTGACGAGTTTCAGAAGAAAGTGCTTTGTTTCTGGCCATTTTAGCCTGTAATCGAACCCACAAATGCTGATGCTCAAGATATTCAACTAGTCTAAAGAAGGCCAGTTTTATTGCTTCTTTAATCAGGACAACAGTTTTCAGCTGTGCTAACATAACTGCAAAAGGGTTTTATAATGATATACTTGGATTAGCTAACACAACGTGCCTTTGGAACACATGAGTGATGGTTGCTGATAATGGGCCTCTGTACACATGTAAATGTAGATATTCCATGACAAATCTGCCATTTCCAGCGAAAATAGTCATTTACTACATTAACAATGTCTACACTGTATTTCTGAACAATTTGATGTTATTTTCAAAGGACAAAAAAAAGCTTTTCTTACAAAACAAGGACAGTTCTAAGTGACCCCAAACTTTTGAACAGTAGTGTATATATTTTTGATCCTTTACTTAACTAGGCAAGTTGTTTTTGAAAGAAAAGCATTTATTTTTTTATTTTTTTATTTCCATTTAAAATATCATCAAATTGATCAGAAATAGTGAGACATTTAATGTTGTAAATTACTTCTTATTTCCTTAAAATCATTCTCAATCTTTCTTTTATCAAATGTAAATATGATATAATGTACGATATTGAATGAGAGACTTTTAAAGCAAGAAAAATAAAGTAATAAAAATACAATTTTAAAAAGTAAAGAGCAGAATCCAGGCAGTATCACAACTGACTTGCCTAGTTAAGTAAAGGTTAAGAACTAATTCTTATTTACAATGACTGCCTACACCGGCCAAACCCGGACGACGCTGGGCCAATTGTGCGCCGCCCTATGGGACTCCCAATCATGGCCGGTTGTGATACAGCCTGGATTCTGCTCTTTACTTTTTAAAATTGTGTTTATTACTTTATTATCATTTTATTTTTTATTGCTTTAAAAATATTTCTCATTCAACATCAATACATTATCACATTTACATTTGATAAAGAGATTGAGAATGATTTTAAGGAAATAAGAAGTAATTTACAACATTAAATGTCTCACTATTTCTGATCAATTTGATATTTTAAATGGAAATTACTTTTTTTTTTTTAAATTGCTTTTCTTTCAAAAACAATAATATTTCTATGTGACCCCAAACCTTTTGAACGGTAGAATATATATATATTAGTTGGAACGGTAGAGTATTTTTTTAAACTGCGCTTTACTTTTTAAAATTGTGTTTTTATTACATTACTGTTATTTTTTATTTTTTTGCTTTAAAAATCTCATTCAACATCAATACCATACATTACATTTACATTTCTTTGTAAAGAAAAATTGAGAATGAAATCAAAAGTCAAAAGTCAAGAACTTCATCGTTCACCCCCTCCACGTTTTGTTTCAATGGTTCTTCTCCTTTTCAATTCAATTCATATTTGTTTAAAGACTGTCTCGCTGGAAACCAAAATATTTTCAAATGTATGTCAGCACAGGGTTTTCCATATTTGTGCGTTTACTATACAACTAAATTATTCATTGTACCATAATTGTCAGGTTACATTGTAAAACCAGAAAGAAGACCTGTGTGTCTATGTCCCTAGCGTCCCTTTGCTGTTCCAGAGAATAGAAGGTAAAATGTCCCACTCTGCTGCCCTCTGACCCAAGAGTGTGTAGACATAAAAGGTTAAGTTTGGTCTTACCTGTGAGCCCTGGAGCAGGCAGGAGAGTGATGAGCAGGAGCAGGAGAGATGTGGCAGCCATGTTGTCAAAGAGCGTGTGAACGTGTTTGAGAGAGTGTAAGAGAGTGTGATGGGGTCTTTGTCTTCTCAGACTGGTGGGTTTAGAAGTGTCTCTATGAACTTCTTCACAGGATGTACCACCTGCTAGCTTCACAGGATCTCACCTATCAGAGTGTGAACTTTCCTTAGGTACTATCAATTGACACCTCTTATAGGCCTAGATCATCTACCACATTGTGACTTAATATTTGCTGGAAAGAAGGATTATAATATCTTTTTCTACCTAATTGTACTATAAGTTACCTTTCTTTGATCAGACAGATGGACTGTTTTAATCACTACTTTTTCACTTGAAAAATAGCTTAAAGTATTTGTAATTCCAGATAGTATTCATGGTTTAATATCACTGTAATGCTTGTATTTAGTTAAGAAATGCTTGTAGACTCATTTTGTCAGCCATGTGTCTCAGCTACTGTAGTATATCCAGCAGAGGGGGACAAGAGTCACAAATATTTCTGAAAGTTATCCAGTCTTACATCCAAAAGATTATGCAGCGTCCCCAGTGGAAAGAATCAACATGGTGCTGGTTACCCACATTCAGTGATTCTCCCCTCCTAGAATGCACTGTGCAACATTAACCGAGTGTATTTTACATAACATCAGAGAATTCCACCAGCTTATCCCCTGTTATTACCATTTTCTAAAGTCTATGCTTTCTCCCTCATTCAAGACAAGAGCTATATTTCTTACATGGTCGATGCCCTCCTTTCTTTTTCTTCTTTTTTCCACCTTTATTTAACCAGGTAGGCAAGTTGAGAACAAGTTCACATTTACAATTGCGACCTGGTCAAGATAAAGCAAAGCAGTTCGACACATACAACAACACAGAGTTACACATGGAGTAAAACAAACATACAGTCAATAATACAGTAGAAAAATAAGTCTATATACAATATGAGCAAATAAGGTGAGATAAGGGAAGTAAGAAGGCCAGAAGAAAAAAAAAGCCATGGTGGCAAAGTAAATACAATATAGCAAGTAAAACACTGGAATGGTAGATTTGCAGTGGGAGAATGTGCAAGGTAGAAATAATGGGTTGCAAAGGAGCAAAATAAATACAGTAGGGGAAGAGGTAGTTGTTTGGGCTAAATTATAGATGGGCTATGTACAGGTGCAGTAATCTGTGAGCTGCTCTGACAGCTGATGCTTAAAGCTAGTGAGGGAGATAAGTGTTTCCAGTTTGAGATATTTGTAGTTCATTCCAGTCATTGGCAGCAGAGAACTGGAAGGAGAGGCGGCCAAAGGAAGAATTGGTTGAGGGTGACCAGAGATATATACCTGCTGGAGCGTGTGCTACAGGTGGGTGCTGCTATGGTGACCAGCGAGCTGAGATAAGGGGGGACTTTACCTATCAGGGTCTTGTAGATGACCTGGAGCCAGTGGGTTTGGTGACGAGTATGAAGCGAGGGCCAGCCAAAGAGAGGGTACAGGTCGCAGTGGTGGGTAGTGTATGGGGCTTTGGTGACAAAAAGGATTGCACTGTGAGAGACTGCATCCAATTTATTGAGTAGGGTATTGGAGGCTATTTTGTAAATGACATCGCCAAAGTCGAGGATTGGTAGGATGGTCAGTTTTACAAGGGTATGTTTGGCAGCATGAGTTAAGGATGCTTTGTTGCGAAATAGGAAGCCAATTCTAAATTTAACTTTGGATTGGAGATGTTTGATGTGAGTCTGGAAGGAGAGTTTACAGTCTAACCAGACACCTAGGTATTTGTAGTTGTCCACATATTCTAAGTCAGAACCATCCAGAGTAGTGATGTTGGACGGGCGGGCAGGTAGCGATCGGTTGAAGAGCATGCATTTAGTTTTACTTGTATTTAAGAGCAATTGGAGGCCACGGAAGGAGAGTTGTATGGCATTGAAGCTCGTCTGGAGCGTTGTTAACACAGTGTCAAAATAAGGGCCAGAAGTATACAGAATGGTGTCGTCTGCGTAGAGGTGGATCAGAGACTCACCAGCAGCAAGAGCGACATCATTGATGTATACAGAGAAAAGAGTCGGTCCAAGGATTTAACCCTGTGGCACCCCCATAGAGACTGCCAGAGGCCCGGACAACAGGCCCTCCGATTTGACACACTGAACTCTATCAGAGAAGTAGTTGGTGAACCAGGGGGAGGCAATCATTTGAGAAACCAAGGCTATCGAGTCTGCCGATGAGGATGTGGTGATGAATCAATGAATACGGCTGTACAGTATTGTTTCTTATCGATGGCGGTTAAGATATCGTTTAGGACCTTGAGCGTGGCTGAGGTACACCCATGACCAGCTCTGAAACCAGATTGCATAGTGGAGAAGGTATGGTGGGATTCGAAATGGTCGGTAATCTGTTTGTTGACTTGGCTTTCAAAGACCTTAGAAAGGCAGGGTAGGATAGATATAGGTCTGTAGCAGTTTGGGTCAATAGTGTCCCCCTTTTGAAGAGGGGGATGACCGCAGTTGCTTTCCAATCTTTGGGAATCTCAGACAACACGAAAGAGAGGTTGAACAGGCTAGTAATAGGGGTTTAAACAATTTCGGCAGATCATTTTAGAAAGAGAGGGTCCAGATTGTCTAGCCCGGCTGATTTGTAGGGGTCCAGATTTTGCCTGTCTTTCAGAACATCAGCTGACTGGATTTGGGAGAAGGAGAAATGGGGAAGGCTTGGGCAAGTTGCTGTGTGCGGGGGGAGGGGGGGTGCAGTGCTGTTAACCGGGGTAGGGGTAGCCAGGTGGAAAGCATGGCCAGCCGTAGAAAAATGCTTATTGAAATTCTCAATTATAGTGGATTTATCGTTGGTGACAGTGTTGACTATCTTCAGTGCAGTGGGCAGCTGGGAGGAGGTGTTTTTATTCTCCATGGACTTTAGTGCTAATCTTTTCTAACTGCCTGTCTATATTGGTTTCCAGCTTCCCTGAAAAGTTGCATGTCACGGTGGCTGTTCGATGCTAATGCAGAATGCCATAGGATGTCTTTTTGTTGGTTAAGGGCAGTCAGGTCGGGAGAGAACCAAGGGCTATATCTGTTCCTGGTTCTAAATTTCTTGAATGGGGCATGCTTATTTAAGATGGCGAGGAAGGCATTTAAAAAATAAATAAATCAGACATCCTCTGACGGGATGAGATCAATAATCTTCCAGGATACCCTGGCCAGGTCAATTAGAAAGGCCTGCTCGCTGAAGTGTTTCAGGGAGCATTTGACAGTGATGAGGGGAGGTCGTTTGACTGCTGACCCATTACGGATGCAGGCAATGATCGCTGAGATCTTGGTTGAAAACATCAGAGGTGTATTTACAGGGCAAGTTGGTTAGCATGATATCTATGAGGGTGCCCGTGTTTACAGCTTTGGGGTGGGACCTGGTAGGTTCATTGATAATTTGTGTGAGATTGAGGGTATCAAGCTTAGATTGTAGGATGGCAGGGGTGTTAAGCATGTTCCAGTTTAGGTCGCCTAGCAGCACGAGCTCTGAAGACAGATGGGGGGCAATCAGTTCACATATGTTGTCCAGAGCACAGCTGGGGGCAGAGGGGGGTCTATAGCAGGCATCAACAGTGAGAGACTTGTTTTTAGAGAGGTGGATTTTTAAAAGTAGAACCATGAACAAATAGACATTACCATTGTGTTGCCACACCACTCCAAATACAAAAAAAATGCTTATTTTATTTCAGTGCACACAATTTAAAACGGCCAAACTCCATTCACAACAGGATTCAGTTGGTAAGAGACAGATATTCAGTTAATACTAGGAATAGATTGTCCATCTATGTCTTTTCCCGGCAGAGAAGAGAAATGGGCAAAATAGGAACCAATCTATTTAAATCAAAATAATATTTCAGTGTCAGGTGAGAGGAGCTGCTAGCAGCTGAGGAGCTGAAGGGTTACCACTGTGGTAAGCGGACTCCCGTGGAATTACTCCAGCAACCGGCCAACGCCCGGGCATGGCATTCAGCCAACGTTTGTACCCCCTCCACAAGGCCATGAAGCAATTCCTCATGAGTACCGATGGTGGCTCCTTGGGAGGAGATGGCGTCGTGCAGCTGGCCCGGGTCTGCTGGGTCAGTCATGGCCAGTTCATACAATCATGTATCAAGGTAAGACCCAGGTGCAGACAGTGTTGAAGTAACAATGTTTATTTCAGCAACGGTACAGGACGGCAGGCAGGCTCAGGGTCAAGGACAGGCAGAGTGGTCAGGCGGGTGGGTACAGGGTCAGGACCGGCAAGGATCAAAAACCAGGAGGAGAAAAGAGACTATGGAAAAGCAGGAGCGGACACAAAAACACTGGTTGGCTTGACAAACATGACTGGCACAGAACACAGGTATAAATAGACCTGTGTTCTCCGATAAATAATGGAGAAGATGGGTGACCCCTGGAGAGGGGTGGAGACAATCCCAAAGACAAGTGAAACAGATCAGGGTGTGAAAGTACCCCCCCCGGGAGCATACCTGGTTGACCGGGGTGCTGGCGGTGGAAGTCAGCGATGAGGGCTGGGTCCAGGATGTCTCTAGCGGGGACCTTTCCTCTGGGCCATGACCCTCCCAGTCAACCAGGTACTGGAAACCCCTGCTCTCAGGGAGCGTCTCACCGTGTATGCCGGATGGCCATCCACAACACAGGGGAGGAGGGGTGGGCCTGGAAATAGAAGACAAAGGAAAGGATTGTGAGACACTGGCTTAATTCTAGACACATGGAATGTAGGATGAACACGAAGATTACGGGAAAACAGAAGGCGGACAGCAGATGGGCTAATGATCTTAGAGATGGGGAAAGGGCCAGTGAACCAGGGGGACAGTTAGAGAGACTCCACCCGGAGGGGCAGATCCCGGGTGGACAGCCATACCTTCTGCCCGAGACGATACCGGGAAGCCGGGGTCCGATGACGATCCACTTGTCGTCGATACCTGTAGGTGGTCTTGAGGAGGACCGACCGGGCTCTCCTCCAGGCATGACGACAGCGGCGGACAACAGTAGGTACATTATGCCGACCTCCTCTTCCTGCTTAGGGAAGAGCGGGGCTGATGCTAGAGGTCGACCGATTATGATTTTTCAACGCCAATACCGATAACAATTATTGGAGGACCAAAAAAAAAAAACCGCTGATACCGATTGGGTCGGACAATTTTTTTCATTTATTTGTAATAATGACAATTACAACTATACTGAATGAACACTTATTTTTACTTAATACATCAATAAAATTAATTTGGTTTAAATAATGCAAATATAGAGACAATCACAAAGACAGCTGAAACAGATCAGGGTGTGAGAGTCAGAGTATTTATATGGCCAATATGTCAGTGTATTACATCTGTTGTTTGTAACACCTAATCTTTATCATAGGTACACTTCAACTATGAGTGACGTAATCTAAAACAAAAATCCATTAAAAAAATCACATTATGATTTTTAAGTAATTAATTTGCATTTTATTGCATGACATAATTATTTGATAAATCAGAAAAGCAGAACTCAATGTTTGGTACAGAAACCTTTGATTGCAATTACAGAGATCATATGTTTCCTGTAGTTCTTGACCAGGTTTGCACACACTGCAGCAGGGATTTTGGCCCACTCCTCCATACAGACCGTCTCCAGATCCTTCAGGTTTCGGGGCTGTCAGCTCCCTCCAAAGATTTTCTATTGGGTTCAGGTCTGGGGACTGGCTAGGCCACTCCAGGACCTTGAGATGCTTCTTATGGAGCCACTCCTTAGTTGCCCTGGCTGTGTGTTTCGGGTCATTGTCATGATGGAAGACCCAGCCACGACCCATCTTCAATGCTCTTACTGGGGAAAGGAGGTTGTTGGCCAAGATCTCGCGATACATGGCCCCATCCATCCTCCCCTTAATACGGTGCAGTCGTCCTGTCCCCTTTGCAGAAAAGCATCCCCAAAGAATGATGTTTCCACCTCCATGCTTCACGGTTGGGATGGTGTTCTTGGGGGTTGTACTCATCCTTCTTCCTCCAAACACGGCGAGTGGAGTTTAGACCAAAAAGCTCTATTTTTGTCTCAGACCACATGACATTCTCCCATTCCTCCTCTGGATAATCCATGACGGCATAGTGTGTTACTAATGGTTTTCTTTGAGACTGTGGTCCCAGCTCTCTTCAGGTCATTGACCAGGTCCTGCTGTGTAGTTCTGGGCTGATCCCTGGGCTAATCCCTCATCTTCCTCATGAGCATTGATGCCCCACGAGGTGAGATCTTGCATGAAGCCCCAGACCGAGGGTGATTGACCGTCATCTTGAACTTCTTCCATTTTCTAATAATTGCGCCAACAGTTGTTGCCTTTTCACCAAGCTGCTTGCCTATTGTCCTGTCGCCCAGCCTTGTGCAGGGGGAGATTTTTAATCCATCTTAGAATAAGGCTGTAACTTAAAATGTGGAAAGAGTAAAAGGTGTCTGAACTTTTCGAACCAATCAAGTTGTAAAAACATCAAGGATGATCAAGGGAAACAGGATGCACCCGTGCTCAATTTTGAGTCTCATAGCAAAGGGTCTGAATACTTATGTAAATAAAGGCATGTTTTTTATTTTGAATAGATTTGCTAAAATTTCGGAAAACCTGTTTTCACATTGCCATTGTGTGTGTAGATTGCTGAGTTTACTTTAAATTTAATCCATTTTAGAATAAGGCTGTAATGTAGCAAAATGTGGAAACAGTCAAGGGGTCTGAATACTTTCCGAAGGCACGATTTATCCTTTTTCAGAAATGTTAACTTTGTTAACTTTTGTTTGAAGTACATGCATTTGTTAATTCTAGCACTTGGTTTAATTTCAGACAAATATATTTTTTTAAATACGGTAATCAAATGGCTACCCGGACTATTTGCATTGTGTCCCCCCCAACCAACCCCTCTTTAACGCTGCAGCTACTCTGTTTATCATATATGCATAGTCACTTTAACTATACACTCATGTACATACTACCTCAATTGGCCCAACCAACCAGTGCTCCGGCACATTAGCTAACCGGGCTATCTGCATTGTGTCCCGCCACCCACCAACCCCTCTTTTATGCTACTGCTACTCTCTGTCCGTCATATATGCATAGTCACTTTAACCATATCTACATACTACCTCAAATCAGCCTGACTAACCGGTGTCTGTATGTAACCTCGCTACTGTTATTTTATTTCTTTACTTACCTATTGTTCACCTAATACCTTTTTTGCACTATTGGTTCGAGCCTGTAAGTAAGCATGAAGCTGTAAGGTCTACTGCACCTGTTGTAGTCGGCGCATGTGACAAATAAACTTTGATTTGATTTAAATGTTATACATCTGCCTCACTCTCAGAAATAATTAGTACTGCTAGGTTTTACGCAGTCAAATGTAAGAAATAAAAACAATTAAAGAAATATACAAACATTAGATTTGTGGCAACATACATGGTCTATATTATATAAATTCAATACAGTAATATGAGATCTGTATGTAAAACATTTACATTTGACATTTTAGTCATTAAGCAGATACTGTAAGTCGCTCTGGATAATAGCAAGTAAATTAATCTTAAAATAGCTAGCTGAAGTCGCTCTGGATAAGAGCGTCTGCCAAATGACTTAAATGTAAATGTAATGTAAATGAAACAACCACATTTCACAATCCAACATACAGGATAAACATTCCATTCCAGCTAAACAATGTATATATCTTTATGCAACAACAAAAAACTTTCATGCACATCTGAAATCTATGAATTAAAAATCAGAGAATTTTTTACACACGTGTTTTGGAAATAAAACTTTACATTTATGTTGTTTCATTCCTACTTAATGATCCAGGAAAGATACTTGGATATGTTGGTGTAGACGTTGGGCTTCTGTGGCTCATTGCAGTTTCCTTGCTGGTTGAATGACAACTCCTACTGCTGTCCCCTTACACACCAGAGGACCTCCTGAATCTCCCTGCAATGATAGTTGAAATAAGGTAATTCAACTAAATTACCTTACATTTGCAAAGAAAGTCACTATAATTAGAATTAAAGATATTCTATGACCGTACCTTGCAAACACCTTTGTAATCAGCAGGTGTACCACCTGGCACATATCATAGACGGGGTTGTGGTGCCAGTTTTCCCCTAAGGTCTCTGGCAGGAACTTCTGTCTATATAAGTGACATTCACCTCCTGAAGGTGTGGGTTTGCAGAGCCCCCTATTTTGGTGGCATTCACCGTACCACGGTACAGAAGGATTTGGCCTTGATATCCTGGTCTTTCTTAGGGAGAGGGATCTGCTGCACAGCTTCACTCTTCATGGTAGTTTTGACAAGCTACATTTGGAGCACATGACTATACAGTAGTTGATTCTCTAATAAGCTACATGATATTATACACATCTTCAAAAGGTTCTACAGCTGCACCATCGAGAGCATCTACCCCTAAGCCATAAGTCTCCTGAACAGCTAATCGAAGGGCTACCCAGACCACTTATTTATTATCTATGCATAGTCACTAACTCTACCTACATGTACATATTGCATTTTTTTTCCTGCTGCTGTTTAATTATTTGTTACTTCTATTTTTTACTTAACACCAGTCTCAATGTCAACAGTGAAGAGATGACTCCGGGATGCTGACCTTCTAGGCAGAGTTCGTCTGTCCAGTGTCGTTTTCTTTTGCCCATCTTAATCTTTTCTTTTTATTGGCCAGTCTGAGATATGGACTTTTCTTTGCAACTCTGCCTAGGCCAGCATCCCGGAGTCACCTCGTCACTGTTGAGACTGGTGTTTTGCGCGTACTATTTAATGAAGTTGCTAGTTGAGGACTTGAGGCGTCTCTCTCAAACTGGACACAAATTTACTTGTCCTCTTGCTCATTTGTGCATCGGGGCCTCTCACTCCTCTTTATATTCTGGTTAGAGCCAGTTTGCGCTGTTCTGTGAAGGGAGCAGTATATAGCATTGTACGAGATTTTCAGTTTCTTGGCAATTTCTCACATGGAATAGCCTTCATTTCTCAGAACAAGAATAGACTGATGTGTTTCAGAAAGGACTTTTCCTGGCCTTTTGGAGCATGTAATCGAACCCACAAATGCTGATGCTGCAGATACTCAACTAGTTTTGGAAAGATTTCTGGAGCCAGAGCTGGATGATCCACAGTGGATATTAAAGTTGGCTTTTTAACTGACATCACCTGCCACCTGAACACAGTTCCAGCTCCCAGGGTAAAATAAACCTCCGGGCAAAATGCTGCATGTGCTCACAGAAGCTCCACTCTGTTCATACCTTCATTTCCCAAAACTAAGAGCAGTCACCACGTCCAACCCAGACATACTGCAACAGCTATGATGCATTTGTGTGTGTTGGAAGAGTTGAAGTTGGAGTCAAGATTCAAGGATATCATGGAGTACAATGAGTTACTCCAACATCATTGAGAACCCCTTTCATGTGCCAGTGTCATCTCTGACCCCAGTCTTCACAGCCCTTTGTCCTGACCGTGCTGGAATAGAGAGTGCGATCATTTGCCTGCAGCTCCACTACACATTGCAAGGGGAACTAAGATCAGGGGTTACCCATTTCTGGAGCCTTGTGTCAGACACAGAGTATCCTCTTCTGAAGCAGTGTGTGCAAAAGGTGACCATTTTTTTGTCAGCAGTTATTCATGTGAAGAAACATTTTCCACAATGAACATTGTGAAAAAAACAGAAAAGGTCTGACCAATGCACACCTGGATTGCCTCACAAGGATAGCAACAGACTATACATTTATAATGCATTTAGTCAAGGAGCAGAAGGGACATTTTCATTCATCCAACTACTGAGGTAACCCTCACGTCGATACAAGATATTCATTTTTCATCACATCAATTGTTCTACTCTTTACCATACAACTAATTAATTCATTGTACCATAATTGTCAGGTTACCTTGTAAAACCAAAAAGAACACCTGTGTGTCTATCACGTTCATCCATTTGCTGTTCTAGAGAAGAGACAAAAGGTGAGAAGGTCAAAAGTTTCTCTCTGCTGCCCTCTCACCCCAGAGTGAGTAGAGGTCAAAGCTGAAGTTCTTACCTGTGAGCCCTGGAGCAGGTCAGAGAGTGATGAGCAGAAGAGATGTGGCAGCCATGTTGTCAAAGAGCGTGTATGAGAACGTGTTTGAGAGAGTGTAAGAGAGTGTGATGGGGTCTTTGTCTTCTCAGACTGGTGGGTTTAGAAGTGTCTCTATGAACTTCTTCACAGGATGTACCACCTGCTAGCTTCACAGGATCTCACCTATCAGAGTGTGACCTTTCCTTAGGTACTATCAATTGACACCTCTTATTGTCACGCCCTGATCTGTTTCACCTGTCTCATTATTGTCTCCACACCCTCCAGGTGTTGCTTGTGTTCTCCTGTGTATTTATCCCTGTGTTTCCTGTCTCTCTGGGCCAGTTCGTCTCGTATGTTTCAAGTCGACCAGTGGTTTCCCTTGCACCTGCTTTCTATTTTGTGGTGCTAGTTTTGACCCTTGCCTGTATTCTGGACTCTGTGCCCGCCCGCCTGCCTGCCTGCCTGCCCGCCCGCCGACCTGTACCTCTGACTTTCTTTGGATTACTCACCTCTGCCAGCCTTGCCCTGTCTTCTGTTTGTCCCTGTTGGAACATTAAATATTGTTACTTTGACAGTCTGCATCTGGGTCTTACTTTGATTCCTGATACTTATTGGCCTAGATCATCCACCACATTGTGACTGTTAATATTTGCTGGGATAACAGCCCTGAGATTAAAGATTTTAGTTGACTTTTTTGATCAAACAGATTTTTTTCACTTGAAAAATGGCTTAAAGTCATTGTAATTTCAGATAGTATTCATGATTTTTATTGATTTATTTTACCAGGTAAGTTGACTGAGAACACATTCTCATTTACAGCAATAGTACTTTAATGCTTGTATTTATACTGAACAAAAATATACACGCAACAATTTCAATGATTGTACTGAGTCAACTGAAATAAATAAATTAGGCCCTAATCTATGGGTTTCACCTGGGAGGACATAGGCCAGGCCCAGCCAATCAGAAATACTTTTTCCCAACAAAAGGGCTTTTTTGCAAACATTCTCCTCAGCTTTATCAGCTGTTTGGGTGGCTGGTCTCAGATGATCCCGCATGTGAAGAAGCCATATGTGGATGTCCTTGCCTGGCGTGGTTACACGTGGTCTGATTGTGAAGCTGGTTGGACATACTGCAAAATTATATAAAATGACATTGGTAGAGAAATTAGCATTACATTCTCTGGCAAAAGCTCGGATGGACATTTCTGCAGTCAGCATGTCAATTGCATGCTCTCTCAAACGTGAGACATCTGTGGCATTGTGTTGTGACAAAACGGCACATTTTAGAGTGGCCTTTTATTGTGCCCAGCACAAGGTGCATCTGTGTAATGATAACGTTGTTTAATCAGCTTCTTGATATGCCACACCTGTCAGGTGGATGTATTGTCTTGGCAAATGAGAAACACTCACAAACAGGGATTTAAACATTTGAGAGAAATACATTTTTTGTGCGTATGGAAAATTTCTGGGATCTTTTATTTCAGCTCATGAAACCTGAGACCAACACTTTACATGTTGCATTTCGATTTTTGTTGAGTGTAGTTTAGAAATGCTTGCAGACTCATTTTGTCAGCCATGTGTCTCAAGTACTGTAGTATATCCAGCAGAGGGGACAAGAAAGTCCAAAATATTTCTGAAAGTTATTTAGTCTTACAACCAGAAGATGGTGCAGCGTCCCCGGTTGAAAGTATAGACATAGTGTTGGTTTCCCACATTCAATGATTTTTTGTTTAATTTTTATTTATCTATTATATATATACAATACCAGTCAAAGGTTTGGACACACCTACTCATTCAAGGGTTTTTCTTTATTTTTTACTATTTTCTACATTTGTAGTGAAAAAGTAGTGAAAAAATCAAAACACATATGGAATCATGTACCTTACTAACCAAAAAATGTTTCAAAACTCCAAATATATTTTAGATTTTAGATTCTTCAAAGTAGCCGCCATTTGCCTTGATGCCAGTTTTGCACACTCTTGATATTCTCTCAACCAGCTTCACCTGGAATGCTTTTCCAACAGTCTTGAAGGAGTTCCCACATATGTTGAGCACTTGTTGGCTGATTTTCCTTCACTCTGCGGATCCTACTCATCCCAAACAATCTCAATTGGGTTGAGGTCGGGTGATTGTGGAGGCCAGGTCATCTAATGCAGCACTCCATCACTCTCCTTCTTGGTAAAATAGCCCTTACACAGCCTGGAGGTGTGTTGGGTCAGTGTCCTGTTGAAACTTTATAAGTTCTTGACATTTTCTGGATTGACTGACCTTTATGTCTTAAAGCGGCAGGTTAGCCTAGTGGTTTGAGTGTTGGACTAGTAACCAGAAGGTTGCAAGTAAAAAAAACCGAGCAGACAAGGTCTGTCGTTCTGCACCTGAACAGGCAGTTAACCCACTGTTCCTAGGCTGTCATTGAAAATAAGAATTTGTTATTTAACTGACTTGGCTAGTTAAATAAAGGTTTAAAAAAAGCTGTTAAGCTGTTCTTGCCATAATATGGGCTATCTTCTATATACCACCCCTAACCTTGTGTAAACACAACTGATTAGCTCAAACACATTAAGACGGATAGAAATTCCACAAATTAAATTTTAACAAGGCACACCTGTTAATTGAAATGCATTCCAGGTGACTACCTCATGAATGTAGTTGAGAGAATGGCAAATGTGCAAAGCTGTCATCAAGGCAAAGGGTGGCTACTTTGAAAAATATAAAATATATTTTAATTGGTTTAACACCTTTTTGGTTACTACATGTTTCCATGTGTGTTATTTCATAGTTTCGACATCTTCACTTTTATTCTACAATGTAGAAAATAGTAAAAAGAAAGAAAAACCTTTGAATGAGGAGTGTGTCCAAACTTTTGACTGGTACTGCATTTTTTAAATGTGTGGTTGATGTTTTTGATATCTTTCCATTCCTTCCATTCCAGCCATTACAATGAGAACATCCTCTTTTAATGCTCCTCCCACCAGCCTCCTCTGATGTATGGAGACCTCAAGTTACTGTAGGATTCAGCTCATAGATTTGAGCCTTTAAAAGTAAATCAGGTACTGCAGTATATCCAGTGGAGGGGGCAAGAGACTCAGAGAAATATGAGCTGCCACTGAAAGTTATGTAGTCTTCTAACCAGGAGATGGAGCAGCTTCCCCAAAACAACAGGCAGGTTCAGCCATTGTACCAGCCAGGGCGCATGTGTGCTTGTGGGGATCTCTTTTTGGGATAGAAAACACATTTTTGTCATGACTGCTCTTTAATTATTTGTTATTTTATTTTAAATATTTTACTAACACTTAATTTTCTTAACTGCATTGTTGGTTAAGGGATTGTAGGCATTTCACGGTAAGGTCTACCTACACCTGTTGTATTGATGCATGTGATAAATAACATTTGATTTGATTTGACCTTCTTTGATGTGCTTTTTAGGCCAAATAGTTAACAAATAAGGTCCCCTGTAGAGAGTAATGAACCTGTTCAGGAATAAGAGGTTTGTATGCTTGTTCAGTTGCTCTCGTGCCTTCATCTTGCTCCCCTAGTTTTGGTCATCAATTGAGGTTAATTGCAATGCTCACTTGGAATGAGGAAGCCACTGTCTTCTCCATCATTATCAAGACAACAGCTCGGCCCCTCCAGAGTAGCCTGCCTTCAGCTCTTACATTGGAGTTACTGACAGACAGGGGCCCATGTAGTCAGCAGACAGCGGCCCATGTAGTCAGCAGTGCATGGGGGAGATCAGCCACTGCTACTCGGTGTGCTTACCCAATGCCAGAGAGAAAGCCTCCCCCCCCCCCCCCACCCTCCAGCTCCCCCAGCTCAAAGCCCTCTAATGCTCTAACGGTTTGGCCCATTGATGTGGAGGGGCTCTCTTTCTGTGTCATGTTAGGAGAGCCCTGGATCATGTTTGACATGAGGGTCTGAGAGGGTTGATGAATGCAGCTCAGCAGTGTGATTTGGGAACGTGGAGCTCAGCTCAGTGTGGGTGGGACCATCAGGTATCAGAGGAACATGCCTCTAATGCATGGAGTAATTCACACTTGGATCAAGCAATACATATAATGGGGTTGGATGAGGCAGTACATATAATGTAAGTGTTTGCACCTGTGAATAAAACACAAGGAAAAAAGCTACAAACACAATGATGTATTAGTATAAAACGTATATATATCTTAACTTCTTATCTTTCTGTTAGTGTTGTAAGAGGCACCGGGTTCAGACGAGCCCCCAAAATTCAACCCTGGTAAAAGCAGCAGGGCTTCTGATGAGGTTACACTTCTCTTGAATCTTACAAATGTTCCTTCTTCTCATGTGCTTATACCCTTTTTATGATTAACCAGAGTCATACCTACAGTACATTGTACCAAGAGGCTTCATACCTACAGCAGTTACACAGTACCAGATATTACTCAAACTTTGTGTGGACCACAATTGAAACATTACTCATTTTGCTTCAGCGAGATTTGGAAGAGGATCCCCACCTAATGTCACAGTTGTTATGGAGGAGAAGGAAGTGGAGGCAGAGATGGAGGACTAGAAGGGGAAATGGATTCATTAGGCTCCAGAGGGGACTATAGTATAAGCTCACAGCCTGTCTAGACTCGCGGCAGTCTGGTAAAAAACTCTACACCCTCTTAGTGTAGGCTACATGTCATAGCCACTCTTTGATTCCACAGCCTGTCTCTATATTTCTCTTGGGTACTGAGAAAACGATTGCATTTCAAAGGCTGCTTAATTTCAATTCCTCATCTGTGGCTCTCCATAGGAAAAATGAGCCCCCTCAAACTGAACTGTAACCTGCCGTTGTATTCCTCTCCCTTTGCCAACAGTGTCAAGTTATCTGTGTTCTGTCCTTGAGAATCAGATGATGACAAGGCTTGACAGAGGAAACTGACACTCTCTGGTCATGGTTATTTTATGTGTCTGATACAGCCGCCAGGGTAATCCAATAAAAACCTTCTCACCACAGCGAGACCAGCTTGTTTTTTTAAATCCTAAGAAGGAAAAATAAGCTGTGACAAAAACCTCATTTTAAACAGTAGATGTGGAAAAATGCCTCTTTAAGGAAGAGCACCCACCTGCTAGTCTTTGAACAGAAAAGGCCAGCGTGTGCTACTGTAGCTTTAGCTCTGAGAAAATATCCCAGCGCAGATGGTGCCAAAAGACAGAGACACTCGAACCCCTCTCCCTTGGAGAATTACTCCACACACACTGGAGCTCAGGGTGGACAAGGTTTGGCACACCCCAGGCTTCGCATGAACCTGTCCCAACTTAGGCCTTTTCCAGTCACCAAAAGCCAAAGACAACCTTATGATGTTGACTGGGACTTCATCCAAAATCTGTCCTGCTTCGGTTGGCCAAACTATCTAGACGGAGACTAGCCTCAGCCCCTCCAACCCCTACACCCTCTCCCCATCCTCTTAGCCTTCCCTTCCCATCCTGCGGTGTCTGACATGCTCGCAGGCATCTGGGGAATGCCACACAGGGTTGAGGCTGGACGGAGGCCTCTGTGGCACCGCGTACCTGTGGAGTGGCATGGCAGGGCTTTGGGGGTAATGTGGCTGGCGCGTGTGCCACTCAGCAGCCCTGTCTCATGTGGCTGCAGACACACAGACTAATCCACTCACTCAGTGATGAGAAGGCCCGATATGGCCCGTCTGATGGATCTGATGCCTGCTGCCAAGACTCCGACAGAGGGAGTTTGGCCAGACAGCCACAGAAGGAACACAAAAGTAAAGGAATTTCTGAAAGTTATGGAACTTAACCCAATCTAACTGACATTGTAACTCATTCTTACTGAGTTCTATAAGGAAGAAAAGAAACGTTCAGCTTTTTCTGAGACATTGGGCATATTCTCATATTCTTCTAACACACACAGGTACACACATGCGCACGTGCACTTACACTTATCATCTGTCCCTCAGTCCATTCAACGTAATAACTTGGGCTGTTTTTGTAACAAAACAAGACCCTAATCCAAAACTCAGGGAGCTGTGAATGGCCCGGAACAAAATGGCAGACAAATGACAAGGATTAGAGTAGGCCTGTGAAAGACTGAAGGGTTTGCTATTGATCTTCGGTGGTCCTGGGCTCTCTTTGGGCTTTTATGTCTGAAAACCCCACTGGGTAAGAGCATGCAGGGCCACTCCAGAAGCCCCTCGGCCACCGAGAGACACAACAGCCACAATTAGTCTCAGGGGCTGTAATAGCAATTCAATAAGCGCTTTAAAATTGTGCGCCTTCCCTCCTCCCTTTTCGCCTACACTGCATAGATCGGTATTATGAGTGGCAAGGTTTTTTTTCTCCCGCCCACCACAGTTCTTTTCACTCCTCTGAGAGAAAATGACCACACAGGTTTCAAAGGTCCCTGAAGCTTTAGGTCATTGTCGCTAAAGCAGCATGACTTGTGCTCCCATGGATTTTGGCCAAGGGCCTTCAAAATGGGCTTTCTGGAGCATGTATTGTTGCTTGTTTTGTCCCCCAGTTGCAATTAATCTGGAAGAAACCATTTTTAGGAAACTTTTACAGATGACAAAGCATGTATAGATACAAAAAAGGAATTAGACAATAAAAAAATCACTTTTGAGTTCAGTTATCTACGTACAGTATGTGTCTGTAAAATAGGCAGACAGATGTATCATACCATTCGCTGTTGGAGGTTGGAATAATTCCCACAGTACTTCCCTAACATTTTGAGGTCAGTACAGAACTCTGCTGTAAAGACTCTGGACAAGTCATTAGAACACTGAGGTTATGAAGTTAAATGTAGGATGTGGCCCACTAACTGATTTTGCTTATATTTTCTTTGCACTTTGCCGAACCATTAAACCACCCTATATGAGTGCATCAACACATAGCGTGCCACTGATCAATCTCAGAGAAATGTGGTGGTCCTGACTTTTTCACAACAACATTGCATGACTCCTGTCCTCTCATTAAAGTTCTTTCAGTCTTTTGTTCAGACATAGCTGATCAGACACAACCCATATTTAGGACCAAGCACCTGTGCATGTGGCATGAACAGGGCAGAGGAGAGGGGGAGTGGGAGATGTCTTTGGAAGGATATCTATTCCCATTCCCTTTTACTATGTTTGGCGCATTCCACCTTGATTTTGTACAGCGTTTTGGGCTTTTCTGCTGATCAAAGGCCATTGCTTTGATGAGGGCTGCCAAGGGATCCCTCTTGTTTTGCTGGCGAGTGCACTGACAGGACAGTAGAGGAACAATGATAATTACAGACTCCCATTTAGTGTCCCTGCGCTCTGAGCTGCGTCTGGCATAAACAGGCAGCCTCACCTTAAAGCCAAGAAAGAAAGGAGAAATTCTTGGACTGGTAGATGAGTGGAGAGGTGGAGACACTGACGATGAGGCGAGCCATTCAACAGAACAGGCAGAAAATGGGATTACTTTACTTTGTAGTCTTGCATGTTTTATAAAGTTCCGGTGCCTGCTGAAGAATAGACCAGGATGCATTAGTTGAGAAACACCTGCAAAACTACACTTACTTCTATCCTTACAGTTAATAATATGTCGATTGTCTACTAAACTATATATCTCCGACTTAACTGTCAATAAAATAGAGAACCTCAGTGAAGTTTGTGTTTTCCACTATTTCCAGGAACATTCCCAGAACATTAGCTAAAATTCCCATTAAGTTCTAGTTAGGGTTTTATCTGACATTAGGATGATAATGTCCCAAAAACATTCATATAACAAAATATATATTTTTTAAAATAATAAATAAATAAATATTTATCCTTGGAATGTTCTCCTAACATTCACTAAAATGTTGTGCCCCTCATCTGTAACAACCACCAAAGTACATTCCCCAAAAGTTCTTGTCAAGTTTCCAGGTAGTGTGATAACACAATGTACCAATAATATTTTCCCAGCAAACCAAAATTGGTTCTGTGAAAGTTCCCAGAACATTCTTTAGGTAGCGGAACATTTTCTCATAACATGTATAAAACATTCACCTGATGTTACGCGTTCCTATAACACATTTGATCTGTTCTATAGAGGTTCCCAGAATGTTTCATTAGATTGTGGGAACAGTCTGTTGAGAACATTGTGGCGACATCACAAAATATATTTTCTCCAAAACACAAAAACTTTCCAGTTGTGCAGGTGATTATACAATGTTTATTTTAGGGTGCAAAAAAACATTCATCTGATGAATATTTCCAGAACACATTTCTTCTGTTCTTTAAAGGTTCACAGAATGTTTCATTAGGTTGTCGGAACAGTCTGGTGGGAACATTGTGGGGACAAGAGATATATTCCCAAAACACAAAAGCTGTCTAGTTTTGCTGATATTCAGATAATGTTCTATCAGGTGGCACCAAACATGCCTTTGATGTAGCAGGAATGTTAACAGAACAGCCTATCTAACTTCTTTAAAGGTTCCTAGAACATGGGCGTGGGTACAGTCTGGGGACATTACAAAATATAGGCTCCCAAAGCACAAAATATGCTCAGTTCTCCTAACATTCATACAATGTTCAAGTTAGTTTGCACATGATATTCCCTTAATGTCAGAATGAAATAAGTTTGATTTTAGTTCATAGCACATTTGTTTCAGGTTGAACATAATATTCAATTGATGTTCACGCAAAATACCTTGTCTTGGACATCCTCAGAACATTTCAAAGACATCTTATATTTAAGTTTTCTCTAATATTACCACAACATTTAAATTCATCCCCTTTATCTTTCTCTCTGGATTTAATGGCAAATCTCATTTGAGGACTGTATTGTAGGTGATGTAGAGATACATGATTTTAATATCAGTTATAGATCAATTGAACAGCATTTAATCTTACAAACACACATTGAGCATCTGAACATTCTTTATTTCGAAGGACATTTGAACAACATTAACTCATACAAACACAACCATATTTTTTACACTTCATATATTGACAATCTGCACATGTGGAGTTTGAACCTGCAATGTTTGGTACCTTGAGACAGGTATTTTATCATCTGTGCCACCAGGGAAGCTCTTGTACATCCTATTTTTTTCAATATATAGCCATGGAAGGATGGTCAATCAGGAATTCTATGCTTCTTTTTTAGGCTTCTTAGACATAAATAACCCAGGGACATTCTGGTAACTGGGTTATTCACCATCATTTCACCCATCCTCTTTATATGCTGCATAGAGAGAATGGCGCCGAAGGGGATGGCTGCCGTTTTACGGGCTCCTGCTATTTTGTGTTTTTTTTCACGTTGTTTATAACTTATTTTGTACATACAGCTTCTGCCACCAGAAATAGCTTCTGGATATCAGAACAGTGATTACTCACCTCGAACTGGACAAAGATTTTTTTCTTTAACAAGCCGGAGGCGAAGGATAAGGCCCAAATCCCTGTCATATGCATTAAGAGGAGACGCCGATACAGGGGACGAAGATCCGGGTGCCTTGTGAGATTTAGTTGGCGAATTGGTAACCCACTTACACCATCTGTCTTATTGGCCAACGTGCAATCATTGGAGAATAAACTGGATGAGCTCCGTTCGAGACTATCCTACCAATGGGACATAAAAAACTGTAATATCATATGTTTCACAGAGTCGTGGCTGAACGACATCATGGATAATATACCGTTGATTGGGTTTTCCATGCATCGGCAAGACAGAACAGCTACCTCTGATAAGACGAGGGGTGTTGGTTTGTGTCTAGGTAGTGTACCGCATGATTAACTGTAGACCACACTATTTACCAAGAGAGTTTTCATCTATATTTTTTGGAGCTGTCTATTTACCACCACAAATCAATGATGGCAATAAGACCACAATGAATGAGCTGTATAAGGTAATAAGCAAACAAGAAAATGCTCATCCAGAGGTGGTGCTCCTAGTGGCCGGGGACTTTAACCTTTACAGGATCGGTGTTTTCCCCCGCGGGATGGTTGAGCTAACGGGCGCTGAATTGAATAGCATGACGTTGTAAGTAACGAGAACATTTCCTAGGACATAGACATGTCTTTAATGCAGGAAAACTTACATCCGTTTTACCTAATTTCTACCTGCATGTCAGATGTGCAACCAGAGGAAAGAAAACTCTATATCACCTTTACTCCACACACAGAGACGCATACAAAGCTCTCTCTCACCCTCTATTTGGCAGATCTGACCATCATTTTATCCTCCTGATTCCTGCTTATAAGCAAAAACTAAAGTAGAAAGTACCAGTGATTCGCTCAATAAGGAATGTATCATATGACACAGATGATAAGCTACAGGACTGTTTTTCTAGCACATACTGGAATATGTTCCGGGATTCATCCGATGGCATTGAGGAGTATACCACATCAGTCACTGGCTTCATCAATAAGTGCGTTGATGATGTTGTCCCCACAGTGACTGTACGTACATACCCCAACCAGAATCCATGGATTACAGGCAACATCCGCACTGAGCTAAAGGGTAGAGCAGCCGCTTTCAAGGAGCAGGACACTAACCCGGATGCTTATAAGAAATCTCGCTATGCCTTCTGACGAACCATCAAACAGGTAAATCATCAATATAGGAATAAGATTGAATCCTACTACACCGGCTCTGACGCTCGTCGGATGTGGCAGAGCTTGCAAACTTATTACGGACTAAAAAGGGAAGCACAGCCGCGAGCTGCCCAGTGACACGAGCCTACCAGATGAGCTTAATGACTTCTATGTGTGCTTCGAGGCAAGCAAAACTGAAGCATGCATGAGAGCCCCAGCTGTTCTGGACGAGTGTGTGATCACACTCTCCATAGCTGATGTGAGTAAGACCTTTAAACAGGTTAACATTCACAAGGCCACAGGGACAGACGGATTACCAAGACGTGTACAGCGAGCATGTGCTGACCAACTGGCAAGTGTTTTCACTGACATTTTCAACCTGTCCCTGACCGAGTCTGTAATACCTACATGTTTCAAGCAGACCACCATAGTTCCTGTGCCCAAAAATGCCAAGGTAACCTACCTAAATGACTACCGACCTGTACACTCATATCTGTAGCCATGAAGTGCTTTGAAAGGCTGGTCATGGCTCACATCAACACCATCATCCCAGAAACCCTAGACCCACTCCAATTCACATACCGCACCAACAGATCCACAGATGATGCAATCTCTGTTGCACTCCACACTGCCCTTTGCCACCTGGACAAAAGGAACACCTACGTGAGAATACTGTTCATTGACTACAGCTCATCATTCAACACCATAGAGCCCTCAAAGCTCATCGCTAAGCTAAGGATGCTGTGACTAAACACCTCCCTCTTCAACTGGATCCTTGACTTGTTGAAGGGCCGCCCCCATTTGGGAAAGGGTAGGCAACAACACATCTGCCACGCTGATCCTCAACACGAGCACACCCCCATTCACATCAACAAGGCTGTAGTGGAGCAGTTCGAGAGCTTCAAGTTCCTTGGTGTCCACATCACCAACAAACTATCATGGTCAAAACACACCAAGACAGTCGTGAAGAGGGCAAGACAACGCATATTCCCCCTCGGGAGACTGACAATATTTGGCATGGGTCCTTAGGTCCTCAAAAGGTTATACAACTGCACCATCGAGAGTATCCTGACTGATTGCATCACTGCCTGGTATGGCAACTGCTTGGCATCCAACCACAAGGCACTACAGAGGGTAGTGCGTACGGACGAGTACATCACTGGGGCCAAGCTTCCTGCCATCCAGGACCTCTATACCAGGCATTGTCAGAGGAAGGCCCTAAAAATGATCAAAGACTCCAGCCAGCCTAGTCATAGACTGTTCTCTTTGCTACCGCACGGCATACAGTACCAGAGCGCCAAGTCTAGGTCCAAAAGGCTCATTAACAGCTTCTACCCCCAAGCCATAAGACACTGCCATAATCAAATGGCTACACAGGGGGCTCGCGGGTGGCGCAGTGGTCCAAGGCACTGCATCACAGTGCTAGCTGTGTCACCAGAGACCCTGGGTTCGAGCCCAGGCTCTGTCGCAGCCAGCCACGACCGGGAGGCTAATGGGGCAATGCACAATTGGCCTATCGTCATCCGGGCTAGGGAGGGCTTGGCTGGTACAGATATCCTTGTCTCATTGTGCACTAGCAACTCCTGTGGCGGGCCGGGCACAGTGCACGCTGACCAGGACGATAGGTGCATGGTGCTTCCTCCGACACATTGGTACGGCTGGCTTCAGGGTTGGATGCGTGCTGTGTTAGGAAGCAGTGCAGCTTGGTTGGGTTGTGTTTCAGAGGACGCATGACTCTCAACCTTCATCTCTCCTGAGCCTGTACAGGAGTCATAGTGATGAGACAAGGCAGTAACTACTAACATTTGGATACTACAAAATTGGGGAGAAAAAAGGGGTGTAAAAATAATTTTTAATTTACAAAATGGCTACTATTTGCTTTGACCCCCACCTTTTTTTATTATCTATACATAGTCACTTTACCCCTACCTACATGACATGTACTTATTACTGCAATTACTTCAACTAACCACACATTGACTTGGTACCGGTACCCCCTGTCTATAGCCTCATTATTGTTATTTTATTGTGTTACTTAAATGAAAAACTTTAGTTTATTTAGTAAATATTTTCTTAACTTTTCTAAAACTGCATTGTTGGTTAACGGCTTGAAAGTAAGCATTTCACGGTAAGGTTGTATTCATTATCTCAGCCAATCGTGGCTAGCGGGAAGGTTCCTGTATTTTTCCATGGCTAAACCGACTAGGCTAGTAGTTTAACAATATTATTCATATTTACAGATGACACACAAGTTTGTTATTAAGGTACATCAAAGTTCACATGTTCCAGAAGGAATTTCTGCTCAAAAACTAATTTTAATAATTAAAAAAAAATGCCTCTTCTGTGAAGTTGTGACCTAGCTTCTTGAAATGAGTCACATATTTACAAGGTATCCAAGAGTACGAGTGCTGATCTAGGATCCCTTTTGCTTTTCAGATCATGAAAAATAAGCCATATCAAGCGTCTCAAGTTAGGAATTATATCGGGTGCATTTTTTTTTAAACGGTCAATTCTCACACAATGTTTTATTTTTTTACAGTCTAAATTCTGCATTTGACTGGATTTAGTAGAGTATATCTAAGCCTCAATTTCATAGTTTTTCCCTGCCTAAATAAATATGGTTAAAGAATATGTAGGGTTGAACCTGCAATTTTCAGATCTGCATTCAGATCACTAAGCCTCTGCACAACCAGGGGATAGCTGTGGCCTTGTGGTTATTTAAAAAAATGCTTTTATATGTCAATAAGGACACAGAACAAATTATGAAATGTGATTTTGAAATTGAGAAAAGGTACAATTGTTTTCCTATTTTGTTTTAAGGTTCTGAATCTGTTCTGACTCAGTATGAAAAAGTACGAAAATGCATGCACTCACTACTGTAAGTAGTTCTGGATGAGAGTGTCTGCTAAATGACTCATGTAAATGTAAAATGTACTTAAGAAGCATATGAATACACAAGAGTACAAGTTATTTCAAGGAAGCTCTATCCAACTAAAATCACATTTCACAAGACGTTCAACACGTGATAAAGAAAGAAAATAATCAAATACAATGTTGCAAGTATGCAGCATATTAAAGGATTCAATTAAATGTATACCATTTATTTTTATCGTCAATTGCTCACAAGGTCCAACCAAAACTTGACTTCCACTTTTAACCCAATCTCTCTGAATCAGAAAAGTGTTGGGGGCTGACACATTGGGCACCGTTGTTTAATGTGGGTTAACTGCCTTGTGCAAGAGTAGATGGACAGATTTTTTATCTTGTCAACTCAGGGTTTCAAATGAGCAACATTTCAGTTACTGGCCCAATGCTTTAATGACTAGGCCACCTGCCTCTATGAAAAGGATGGGAACATTTTAATAAGTCAGAAATGGTTCTTTGTTCTTATTGACCATATTTGACTGGGGGGGGGAACACAAGGCTGCAGCTGTCCCCTGGTGTTGCAGAGGTTTAATGAGCTGTCTGCAGAGCTGACGATTGCATGTTTTTGTTGGGGAGGGGTTACAGGTAGAATATCCATTTCAATGATATATTCAGTTTGTATCAAATGTACCTGTGGGCTGCTACTCAAAAGAAAAGTAAGAAATACATAGAGTTTAAGTAATAATAAATTCCACCCCAATAGCAACTAAGGTTGCTTGTCAGTCACCCCCCCCCCCCCCAGACCCTCCTGCCCCGCCTCCCGGCGACCAGGGAAAACCGTCCCCATACCATTTTTGAAAAACAACGGTGGAATTGAGGCTCAGGTATACTCTACGAAAAGAGAGAATATCTTTATTTCTTCAAGATTCATAAAGAACTCAGAAAGGTTGTTCTGTCAACATTCCTGCAACATCAAAGGAATGTGTTGTGCAGCCTAATACAAAATTGTCTGAATGTTAGCACAACTAGACCGTTTTTGTGTTTTGGGAACATATCTACAGTATTACCACAACCTAATAAAACATTCTGGGATCAGTTAAAGAACAGGCGAAATGTGTTCTGAGGACATTGTTGTAACATCAGTGGAATGTTTTTGGAACCCTAAAAGAAACATTGTAGAATCTTCTGCATAACTAGACAGATTTTGTGTTTCGGGAACATATCTTTTGTGACGTTCACACAATTTTCTCACTAGACTGTTCCCACAACCTGATGGAACATTCTGGAAATTTTTACAGAACAAACAGAATTTGTTCTGGGAATGTTCTTGTAACATCAGGCAAATGTTTTATACAAACATTTCATAATCTTCACCTCGACTGGACAGTTTACGTGTTATGAGAATATTTGCTGCAACCTAAAAAATGTTCTGGGAACTTTAACACAACCAATTTTGGTTTGCTGGGAAGACCATACAGATTTCGCATTTTGGCACTCTAAAGATTCAATATAGGTCGCCGCCGAAACGTCCCCCACTAAGACACAGGAAACCTTTAGCCAAGTCTTCAACTCAAAAGATGTAAAACTGTAAGGGTATTGGAAACAAAAGAGCTCACACACTCAAAGTCTCCTTAGATCCTCACACCAACATCCAATTGTTTGGCAGGCCTTTAGATCGAACGGCAGAGCAACATAAAGCTATTTGACTAGACATGTTTCCCTTCAAAGAAATGTCACATTGACAGTCTGAAAGGTTAGCCCCCCCCAATAGAGGCCATTCATCCCCATCTTTCCAATCTGCAGGGTGAAAAGATTCAATGGCCTCCCATGCTACCAGGCCTTCATTGTGATTAAAGACCCATGATAGCCCATTGAAGAGCTCATCGGCAGAAGTATTTTACAAGTCAGGGGAGGTCCACTACAGCGTTGAATGTTCATGTTGTTATGATGATAATGCAGATGATGTAACTCTGATGGAGATAAGGGACTCCTTGAAAATGGTGTAACTTATGTGCATTTTATTGAAGTTCACCAGGCTGAACATGAATCAAGGCACTCGCTTATGTTGTTATGATGACAGTGTTCAATTGACAGACCAATATTGTCTGCTTAATAGCTGACTGATAGTTGAAAGGGGTGTTCTGGTAGACACTGTCGTTGCTGACCACTCAGTAGATTATGATAGTGATGTTAGGAGGTGCCATATTACAGTAACACATAGTATAGACTCAAAAATGGAATGGAATAAGGTTAGGATTTTCAGACTAGACACAAAATGGAGGCAATAACATCAACTTCAAATGTTATACGGTACAAAAAGGCTTAAATATATTAAAAGTTCTATTTGCAACAGGTTTTTGAAAATGGTAACAAGACCTGACAAGACAATGCAATAACCAGTTACCATACATTAGAAATGAATGGGTAGTCTTAGCACTGTGAAGAAGTGTACATACAGCCTCAAATGCTCAACGTGTTTCAAACGGAGTACCGTATGCATTTAACTACTGGACTCTGGAACTGACATATCAGAGATAATGTCATGAGTCCCACTTCCAAAGGTTGACCCCTGAGCTAGTGGTGTAGGATTATTGAATGAGAGGAGGCTGAAGAACACCCCACTGGGCACAGATGTCATTTCTACATCTAGTTTGGATTTATATTTGGTTGAGTCACCATGTCATTGAATTTAGGTAAATATTTAGGTGGAAAATGGCAAAATTCCCTTACGTTGATGACTTTTTGCAAATCCAATCAGTTTTCACGTTGATTCAACGTCATCACACTGAATTATTTTGTTGAAATGATGTGGTAACAATGTTGTTTCAACTAATTTTTGCCCAGTGGGACTTCTGCAGAGCTCACACACTCATTTCAGAAACCCAAAAGAACCGATAGCCAGATGTTGTCAGTTTATGTTTTTTTCTTATAGCAGACATCCATGGGTATGAATGTTCAGTCCAAATGTTTTCGTCAACAAGGAATTCTGTCCCCTCTGAAGTCCAGTCAAGTGCAAGAGTCCTTTTATTGTAAAGGACATTCAGTATCTTAAGAGAGTCCTCTCTCAAATGCTTTAGTTACTTGCTCAGATGAACATATTTGACAACCTAAATCAATGTTCAAATCTGTTCACTGTTTGTCAGGCTTCTTTCACCAGTTGTTTTGCTTTAATAGCATATTGTAAGGTCACTCAAGGAAAAGCATTGTCTCCTGTAGTCACAAATGAAGGGATGGGAGGGAGGCAATATATAGACAATTCTCGTACCCTTTAAAGGCGGGGGTATGTTTCAATCACACACTTTTGCAGAAGACGGTGGTGTCAAAATTACTCCTTAACACAGAAGAGTGTCATCAATATCATCCCTCAGCTTGATAACCAATCACAATAATAATAGACATGCTGTATTTACACAATATTAGCAGCTTTACTTCTGGACCTTGCACTAAAAAAGGAATAACTTAAACGCACTGTATTATGCCCCCACTGCGATCTCGACAAACAAAATTGTGTATAAAACCCCAACAAATGTACATATATGGGAGAGGGGATATATAGAATAATAATAACATCATCAATAGTTATCTTGATAACAACAACACTAGTAGGATAGACAGGGACTGTGGTGGGCTGGTTGCAAAGCAGAGCAGAGCCCTGTTGTCCAGCTATGAGGGCAGCATGGGAAGGAAGTGGGTGGAGGGGTGTCTCCTCCGAGCTTTGTGGCCTCGCCGGGGCTTCCCCCTACCGTTCAGAGACACAAACATCTGCCTGCCGCCGTGTTTCCAGCGCAGGGAGGCGTACGTGTTGTAGCCATTCTCCTCGATGCGCTCCTTGAACTTACAATTAGGATTGTACTTCATCTGCAAGTGAGAGAGAGAGAGAGAGAGAGAGAGAGAGAGGGAGAGAGAGGGAGAGAGAGAAACAGAGAGAGGGGAGAGGCAGGTGTTTATTATGACTAGAGGGACTAACTAACACCATACCTCTGAGCTAGGGACAAAGCTCTATGTCTGTTATTGTACTCAAATGTTCAATATGCTGCTGTGTTGTTATGGAGCCTTTTGTTGTGTGTTCAAAGTGAATGGCCAATCACAGTGAATGGCAAAAATATATATAAGTAGGTGACTGTTATGGTTGGACCATGGTCAAGAAGATAGTTGGATGTTACTGAAATACCAACATGAAAAAGCATAACAAACCATCAGATTCATGCTTTTTCATGTTGGTTGTTTCTTCCTTTATCTACTTCTGAGGCTAAAAACAGAAGCAGTGATTTGTGTCAATATACATGCACAGCCTAGGCAACAAAGCCCTCTCCACTTTGCCATGGGTGGTTGAGCTTCTTATCTGTAAGTGAGTATGACCTAAAAGATGTGACCGTGACAACGGATTCTAGAGAAATCCCCTCTACAGGCCTCTATCAGTCCAGGATCACAGGGCCCTTATGGAGATAGCATCAGCCTAGCGTGATTCTTCTGCTTAATGATCATTTAGGGAGGATTCAGTGGGAAGTGAATGGAGAGGCTTTGGTAGGCTGATTGAGTTAATCTATGTCCTATTTACACTGGTGGCAGGGTGAAATAACTGTCTGCAAACTTGTCTCATCACAGCTTCACAGTACTGACGGATTGCCAGCTCCAGATTTCTCTCTCTCTCTCTGAGCTGTAAAACACTTAGTGCTCTATTCAGTCTGTATCACTGAAACATTACAGATTGCACGATAGAAATGTAAAGGTAATTTCTGGTTGAGACGACATATTCAGCGTTTACCGGGAATGCAGTCTCCGCTTGACGCGGAAACATTGCCTTTAAATTTCAATCACACTGTGACGCTGAACTTCCGCGATACAGATTGAATAAGCGCCCTTAGACACCATGGCATAGGCAGCCTCATTACATGACAGAGAGAGAGAGAGAGAAAGAGAGGGAGGGAAAGAAAGAAAGAGAGAGCTGGCTGTGTGTGAGCACAACTGCGGGCAGACGGCACTCTAGACCTTCACAAATTCCTATTTTGTCATCTCAGTTCAGCTTCCTTTTCTTGGCCATCTATTTTGACAGTGGAACAAGCCTCACTTCAAGTCATGCATGTGAGCATCACCTGTAGCTATCATCAGGCTTGGCCCGGGTGTATAGCCATGATTGATACTGCAACTCTGGCCTGCTGTGGATTTTCCTAGTGGATACCTCGAAGACTCACTTGAATGGAATGATCCGTGTTTCTAGGAACCATCAGGGTCCCCTAGTTAGAACCTGGCCCCCAGGGTGTCTTGTGAAACAATGTTGGAAGGTGTACCTACCGATCCAAAGAGTGTGCCTTTTTTGGACATTGCTAAGTACAGCCCGGTGCTGACAGATTTGATGGCGACGACTCCCACACTGACTGATCGGATTTCCATTAGACCTGAAAAAGAAGGATCAGGAGTCTGTTGGAACAGGGGAGTTTCCCCATCAAAAGCCATTCATTACCGATTAGGAAACCAGACGGCCATATGCTCTGGGGAAAGTTTATTCCCAAGACGAGAGAAAAATATGCACAATGGTCCATTTAAACGATTTCCTTTGTGAAGAGACATCATCTACGATGCAGTTCCTCAACAATTGGCTCCCTGAGAATGACTAGACTGCGGAGAAATAAATACATTTGAAAATAAGCTGTGTATGTCATACAGAAATATAGTGATATGATTAAAATCCACCATTTCAAACACATATTAAAAACAATATTCAATAGGAAAAAATCTATTTACTCTTAAGACATTGTTTTAAAGTTTAAAAAAAAATGATTTGCCATTCAAAAACCTTTTCCCGAGCTCACTGGTGTGCATCCGACCATGGCCTGATGTATCTACACTGAGTATACAAAACATTAAGAACAACTTCCTAATATTGAGTTGCACCCCCCCTTTGCCTTCAGAAGATTTGTCGGGACATGGACTCTACAAGGTGTCGAAAGAGTTCCACAGGGATGCTTGCCCATGTTGACTTCGATGCTTCCCATAGATGTGTCAAGTTGGCTGATACAGAAACTGTTGAGCATGAAAAACCCAGCAGCATTGCAGTTCTTGACACACTCAAAACCGGTATGCCTACTACCATACCTCGTTCAAAGGCACCTCAATCTTTTGTCTTGCCCATTCACCCTCTGAATGGTACACATACACAATCAATGTCTCAATTGTCTCAAGGCTTAAAAATCATTCTTTGACCTGTCTCCTCCCTTTCATCTACACTGATTGAAGTGGATTTAAAAAGTGACATCAATAAGGGATCATAGCTTTCACCTGGATTCCCCTGGTCAGGCTATGTCATGGAAAGAGCAGGTGTTCCTAATGTTTTGTACACTCAGTATACACCATCTCAGTAGACTGACTGCAGCATACAGCACAAAGGGCATTATGGGCTGGGTCCCAGCCTGCACAGGGAAGGAGTGCCATCCTCCCAGACCTGACACTGACACTCCACCCGGATGATACCCGGTGTTGTTTACCAGGGAGACACAAAGCAGCGTCTGATGGCCACTTACACCAACCTCTTACCCACTTTTACCATGAAAGATCTGGCAGTGCTGCAGGCTAATTGTTTCCTCTGGGCACAGATTGCAAACAAGTCCCATGTAGCTTGGTCTTAATCTGGTTTTAGTCTACACAAAAGGCCCTTAGCCATTGTCATGACGATAGACACAAATATTTTGGAAATGACCTAAGGGCCTTACCGTGGGGGCCTGAATAGAACCTAATTGCTGGATATGCATTTCCCTTGGATAACTCCTGCTGGCTTTATTTGGACAGTCTCACCTTCAAAGGTACCCTGATGTGGCCTGCTATCTGATCTGAACACACATCCCTCCCAACAGACACCACCAGCCATGGAAACCCAGTTTAAAGGAGAAAAACATGTTGAGAAACATGATGTTTTTTTTTTCTCCTCCTATGGGCACCTCTGGATGTTGCTGAAAAAGGAAACAAGGCCAATAAATGGCCTGTTGCCTTTGGACAGGGCCTGTAAACACTGTAACACATCAAGGTGCTGAAGGAGATGTGGACCCCATGCCAGTAGGAAATGAAGCAGGAGCCGTAAACTCGCAAAGCGCCCAGACCAGAGGTGCAGCATTGCTCATGCAGAACAACATGTGCTGAAGGGGGCAGCGAGTGAGTTTCCGAGCAGGGTTCCTGGTTAAAACCCATCCAGCGGTGAAAAATAACGCCCTCCCCAGGGTCCTGAGCAGGTGCTACTCTCCAGCCACTGCAATCTTTCCCCCGTTTATTTATGTAAATTCAGACTTTGTTTGGATAGAAATTAGGAAAAATGTGTACTTGGCAGCAACAGTTGACTTAATATGTTTGGGGATTAAATAATCAGTCTCAGATCAGAATTCAAACTGCTGTACTGGATTTTCTAGTTCCCACCTGCCAGTATCTGGATAGATCATACAATGGTATTGTATGATAATAGCAGAAAGGAGTAATGGTCTTAGGGACAGGGGAAATTCTTATTCAGGGGAAATCCTTATCATCCCACTTGTTGGGATAGTTAAACCACATTACAAAATTACACATTGGATTCCTTACCCTGTAAGCAGTCTATGGACAAGGTATGACAACAATTTATGTTTTGGTTTAGTTTCCCTGTCACTGTTTTCACATGCTTATGTTAAGCATTTAAGCATTTGTACTAATATTAGCATTTGTCGCGCATCATGTCCAAATCAAAAGCACAGTATCTATAATGGCGAACGTGCATGAAGACAGAATTCAGGTGTCATTGTTTTAGCACCAGCCACTCACTGTTTTTACTACGGTGCGCGAAATGTGCCAATAAATCAGTACAATCTACAGTACTTTTTCAGTTTTTCAAAATGCCAGCGTGTTGAAGCAAATGTTGGGGTCATGTATACCCTGCTAATGACCATACAAAAAAAGAGTAACGAAGAACAATGTACAATTCAGCGGTAAGCGCATGAGGGCCGCCATCTTTACGCACCTCCAGGCATCTATTTTCGGCTGGCGTTAAGACCGCTCTAGCGTCAAACGCACGTTAGTTTTCAGTTTGCAACCAAATAAAAGCTGTTTAGCGGTAACGCAGTAGGTTATGGCTTGCATTTTGACACACGGGCACACTGCCCATATGCGCATGGAACAAGAGTAGCCTAATGTGCTTTTGGTGCCTGTATACTTTGTATTTAGAAACTAATGTTTTTTTCCCATTTCGTTTTATTTGATTAAAAACCAAGCATAGCCTCAATGAAGGCTTTTTTTTAAAATATGCCCAATGCAATTTGTGAAGTAGTCAAGACTGTCGATAAAGGGTTTGGCTCCTGAGACCGCTTGGAAATAATTCTTCATCACCAAAGCTTTATTAAAATATCAAGTTTGAGAGGAGTAAAAAAGAAAGCTGTCAAAGAACACACATCAGCACAGTTTCACATTGCACATCACTCTCTGTTGAATGACATGTGCCACTCATCTTGACAACCCATTCAACCGTCAAGCAGCACACTGTCGTTAACCATAACAACTTACAGTACCATACATAACACTGACATGTATTTTTTATCTAAGCATTGTAGGCAGGCCCACATTATTTTAGCCATGCAGATCCCATTTTTGAACGTGCGTAAAACCCCCTCCATGATGTAGGCATTCCCATCATGAAACGAGAGATGAGAACCTCTGTGAATACCGTTGAAACTCGTATTTAGAGATATCTGTAACCTATAAAAATATCTTGTTTTCCATTTAATTGTATTACATCCAAACTTATTAGAATGATTCACCTTCCTGATTTTTTTGGTGACAACATTGCACTTGCAATGCAACCTCTGGAGATGTGTGAATGCAATCGGATCTGTAAAATGGTTTCGATTATGTTCAGAAAACATAGGCCTATTTGGGAACAGTACAACGGTATAATGGATATTCTCAGTTTCTTTTTATATTGGATCTTTATCCAGTTAATGTGAAAAGTTAGGATGTGCGTAAAACCCTCCATAGTCTTCGTTGGTTTAATATTATACAGTGCCTTCGAAAATTATTCAGACCCCTTGACTTTTTACACATTTTGTTAAGTTACAGCTTTATTAAAAAAGTTGCTTCAATTGTTTGTTTTTTACACACAATACCTCATAATGACAAAGCAAAAACAGGTTTTTAGAAATGTTTGCTAATTTATTAAAAATAAAAAACTGAAATATTACATTTACATAAGTATTCAGACCCATTACTCAGTACTTTGTTGAAGCACCTTTGGCAGCGGAGTCTTCTTGCGTATGACGCTACAAACTTAGCACAACTGTATTTGGGGAGTTTCTCCCATTCTTCTCTGCAGATCCTTTCAAGCTTTGTCAGGTTCCATGGGGAGCATTACCGCACAGCTATTTTTAGGTCTCTCCAGAGATGTTCGATTGGGTTCAAGTCCGGGATATGGCTAGGCCACTCAAAGACATTCAGGGACTTGTCCCAAAGGATCTGTCTGTACTTTGCTCCATTCATCTTTGCCTCAATCCTGACTAGTCTTCCAGTCCCTGCCGCTAAAAAACATCCCCGCAGCATGATGCTGCCACCACCATGCTTCACCGTAGGGATGGTGCCAGGTTTACTCCAGACGTGACGCTTGGCATTCAGGCCAAAGAGTTCAATCTTCATTTCATCAGACCAGAGGGTCTTGTTTCTCATGGTCTGAGAGTGTTTATGTGCCTTTTGGCAAACTCCAAGCAGGCTGTCATGTGCCTTTTACTGAGGAGTGGCCTCCGTCTGGCCACACTACCATAAATGCCTGATTGGTGGAGTGCTGCAGAGATGGTTGTCCTTCTGAAAGGTTCTCCCATCTCCACAGAGGAACTCTAGAGCTTTGCTCAGTTTGGCCAGGTGGCCAGCTCTAGGAAGAGTCTTGGTGGTTCCAAACTTCTTCCTTTTAAGAATGATGGAGGCCACTGTGTTCTTGGGGACATTCAATGCTGCAAACATTTTTTGTTACCCTTCCCCAGATCTGTGCCTCGACACAATCCTGTCTCTGAGCTCTAAGTACAATTCCTTCGACCTCATGGCTTGTTTTTTGCTCTGACGTGCAGGGTTTTGAATTTGATTAGAATGATTAATTCTCTTTTTAGGCCTTATCAATAGTGATTTTAATCTTGCTTATTGGCAATGTTTGGCATTTCCATGCACAGCCATAATGCAATTTATTGTTGGCCTAGCCCCTGTGAATGCTATTGAAGCCATGCAATTAATTAGAACAATGTGGATGTCACGTCCTGACCTTAGTTCCTTTTTTATGTCTCTATTTTAGTTTTGTCAGGGCGTGAGTTGGGGTGGGCATTCTATGTTTTGTTCTGTTTTGTATTTCTGGTTTTCGCCTGGTATGGTTCCCAATCAGAGGCAGCTGTCAATCGTTGTCTCTGATTGAGAACCATACTTAGGCAGCCTGTTTTCCCTCTATGGTCTGTGGGTAGTTGTTTTCTGTGTCTGTGTTTTACCATACAGAACTGTTTTGGTTTTCATTTATTTCTCTTGTTCTTTTGTATTCAGTGTTCGGTTATATTTCATTAAAATATGGACACTTACCACGCTGTGCATTGGTCCGATCTTTCCTACTCCTCCTCAGAAGAGGAGGAAAACCGTTACAGTGGACTGTAAAGGGATTCAATTTAACATATTTTGCAAAGATAAGTCTATATTTTCTTATTTCATTTATGTAAGCCATTTAATAAACTATAGCGTTCTAACAATGAAATTGGAGTTGATTCCAAGGCAATAAATAAAATACCATAAATACACAACTTGATACAACCACATATTTCACCATGGAGCACGTTCTGATTGGCCAGTGACGGGCCAAGCCTCAACACATCCACAACTTGTTCATTCATCAAAATACAGCCCTTTTGCGCCAAAGCCAGCAAGTGCCCGATAAGTGTGATAATGAAAATAGCAAAAATATTTCCAACACACCCCTGAACCTATGCCACCACCTGCGCTGAGATTTGCCATTGTGAGGTTTGTTAAAATAGAGCCCCCGCTATTGATTGTGAAGCTCAAATAAGTTACTTGCGGTGCCTTCAAAAAGTATTCATAGCCCTTGACTTATTCCACATTTGGTTGTGTTACAGTCTGAATTCACCCATCTACACACAATACCCCATAATGACAAAGTGAGATTTTTTGTTGTTGTTGTCATTTTTACAAGTATTGAAAATTAAATACAGAAATATCTCATTTACATAAGTACTCACAATTTAGAATCACATTTGGCAGTGATTACAGCTATGAGTCTTTCTGGTTAAGTCTCTAAGAGCTTTGCACGCCTGGATTGTATAATAGTTGCCTGTTATTCTTTAAAAATATATTAAAGCTCTGTCAAATTGGTTGTTGATCATTGCTAAACAAGCATTTTCAAGTTTTGCCATAGATTTATGTCAAAACTGTAACTTAGCCACTCAGGAACATTCACTGTCTTCTTGGTAAGCAACTCCACTGTAGATTTGGCCTTGGTTTTAGGTTATTGTCCTGCTGAAAGGTGAACCCAACCTGCTCTCCAGTGTCTGGTGGAAATCAGGTTGAACAAGATTTTCCTCTCGGATTTTACCTTTGCTTAGCTCCATTACGTTTCTTATTTATCCTGTAAGACTCCCCAGTTCTTACTGGTTACAAACATACCCATAACATGATGCAGCCAGCAATATGCTTGAAAATATGGACAGTGGTACTCAGTAATGTGTTGTATTGGATTTTCGCCAAACATAACACTTTGTATTTAGGACGAAAAGTGAATTGCTTTGACACATTTTTTGCAGTATTACTTTAGTGCCTTGTTGTAAACAGGATGCATGTTTTGGAATATTTTTTATTTTGCGCAGGCTTCCTTCTTTTCACTCTGTCATTTATGTTAGTATTGTGGATTAACTACAATGTTGTTGATCCATCCTCAGTTATCTTCTATCACAGCCATTAAACTCTGTAACAGTTTTAGAGTTAGAATTGGTTTCATGGTGAAATCCCTGAGCAGTTTCCTTCCTCTCTGGCAACTGGATTAGGAAGGACGCCTGTATCTTTGTAGTAACTGGGTGTATTGATACATCATCCAAAATTTAATGAATAACTTCACCATGGTCAAAGGGATATTCAATGTCTGCTTTTCCCCCCAACTTCAAATAGTTGCCATTCTTTGAAAGACAAATTCCACTTTGACATTATGGGGTATTGTGTGTAGGTCAGTGACAAAAAAATATAAATGTTATACATTTTACATTCAGTCTTTAACACAACAAATTGTGGATAAAGTCAAGAGGTGTGAATACTTTCTGAAGGCAGTGTTTAGATGATTTGAACATGATGCGCTAAAAATGCTAATATCGGTCCCATGACTTGAATGGGATTTGTACCACAAATGCTAAAATCGTAACATGAGGAAACAGTGCTAGGGAAACTAAACCAAAGTATGGATTGCTGTCATACCTTGTCAATAGACTGCTTCAAGGGTAGGGAAACCAATATGTCATTTGGGTGAACTATCCCTTTAAGTGACATTGTGAAACCAACCCCTCATTAAATAAGATAGCCAAAGACAGTGTCAGCATCTCCTTTCTTCCTGTCTTTCCTGTCAGCATGGAGCGATACACAGACTCCCAGCTGCTAACACCATTATCCATGCTTACCAGGTTAAGTCATTCACATCAGACACACACAGAGAGAGACAGAGAGGGTAAATAAATACAGGGCCTATTGAGTCTTTCTTCTCTGACATGTGTGTGGACATGGAGACCCATGTTTCACACAGCTGCAGTGGTGAGGCCAGCTCAGAGCCTTTAAGGGCACGTTAGCACTTTGATGGCAACGTCCCCTTTACGAGCTGTGTTTACAAACACTGGGCGTTTTGGTGGCAGGGAGCGTGCAAGCGACTCATAAACTAATAGGCCCAGGCCGGCTGGTGATTGGAGCTCACCGTGGGTTTATGGGGACTTGTCCAGTCCAATGAAAACCGCTGGTGCCTGAAAGTACTGCTGCCTCTAATTGCCATCATTTGCTGCTCTGAGCTCCAGGCACACTAGGTGCTACCATATTCCTCACTCTGATATGTAGACTACAGTATGTACTGAAGGCACGGAGTGGTTAAAATGACTTTTCCCCTGAAGTATCAAATGCAGGCACGTGGATAACCGTGTGAGAATAGTTCTGCGCTTGTTTTGATATCAGAGAGAAAAAGACTTCCATCGACACCCATGTTCAAATCAGTTTCACCATTCCCTTTCTTATCGTTACCTGTTATTTCATCCGTACATGGCAGTGTAGCTGCCAGCAGAACCAGCATCTAAGGACATGAGATGGGGATTTGATATTACTTAGAGAAAGTGTTTGGTCTCTGGACACTTGACCAGGCATCCATAAAGGTCACTTAGATCCATACTGTAACTCTTAGTCAACTTTGAAAAGTCAGGTCATTGTGTACAAAGCTGGCGGCAGAGCTAGTTTTAACCACCTTTTCTAAACTTACATGTCACATTCCCAAGGTCACTAATACCGGGCTCGCTGCAACAACTGCAGCTAAGACTTCTGACTTACTCCAATGTGTGGCTTTATTGACCTAATTTGTACTTGTGAAGCTAATGACCATGAGTACTCACATTACAGTAGACCCGCATGTAATGTGTGAGAATATGTGTGTCATATTATGCAATGAGTGTTTCTGCGTTTTTCAATGCAATATTAACCAATTGTTGCATGTGGACATGCAATAAAATAAGAAATGATGCTGTTAATATTGATTAGGAAGGTCGTTTTTGCCCTTGTCAGAATCTGCTAACCTTTGACATGTTTTGGCCAGAGCTGTCAATAATCCGAAGCTAATCCGAAGCTGCTATTACTAGCAAGTCCTACGCTATACAGGACCAGTCAAAAAAGCATAGAAGAAGCCTTTTCCCAGTGTTATTTTACTCTTTCTCTATCCATTCTTTCCAGCTTTTGTGGAAGTGAGCCCCTCGTCAGATCATTCAGCCTTTTCTGACTTAAAAAAAAACAAAAACGCAGTAAGGGAAGCGAGAGACACTCTCACGGGGTTCCTTTTGTCAGACTCATGCTATGGGAGGGGGAGGGAGTGGGTACAGGGTGTAGGTGCTGGTAATAAGAAGGGGGGGGGGTCATAAAACTATGTCGACTCCAATTTGCCCCTCCGTCCCCCAATAAGTCTTTGTTACTTACAGTACCTGAGAGGTGGAGGGGAGACAAGATCTTATTAATGACTAAGCTTTTTGTTGGACTTGGAGGGGGTCGGGACTTTCCCTCCCACCACAATTAAAAAGCAGGGGATAAGGAAGGAGCAGAGTCGAGTGAAAGACCTTCTTTTTGGGTCTTTAATTTCTTGGGTTGCCCCCTTCAGCAGCCCTCCATGGCCCGGTGCTCGACCAGGAGAGAGCCTGGGAATCTGGGCGCTCCCGCTGGGCGCCTGTTCTTGATTGACATACCTTTTCAATTATTTCACAGTTAGCTTGCCTTTTAAATGGAGAGGGCCCTGTTTTTTTCCCTCTGCCCTCCTTTTCAAAACACAAGCTTTTCATGTTGGGTCTTCGCTGCTGGGCCTAATGGCTGTGACCAGCACCTTTGATCTGAGCTGACCCCTTCAGAGGGCTGGGGACTGGGTCCTAGCAAAGGCCTGTGTGTGTGTGTGTGTGTGTGTGTGTGTGTGTGTGTGTGTGTGTGTGTGTGTGTGTGTGTGTGTGTGTGTGTGTGTGTGTGTGTGTGTGTGTGTGTGTGTGTGTGTGTGTGTGTGTGTGTGTGCGTGCTTGCGTGCGTGTGCCTCTGCCTCTGCCTCTCTGAATGGTTAAGGAAGGAGGGGACATAGCCAGCATCACTTACTTTAAACACCTTGAAAGATTATCATGGGAAAATAATTTAGTTGGTAGATTGAAATCAGTCCAAGTGATCCCCGGCAGACAACTCTTTATGTAGAATTACTCTGGTATTAAGCATACAGTTTTTACTTTCATCTCAACTTCGGTCACACGTTTTAAATGAATTCGCAGAATATGATCATCTGTAGATCTCTGCTACAGATATTAGGGTTTTGCAGTCGGAAACACATGGAGGATAAGGAAAATCATGAATATTTGCTTCTACTATTATTGTCTGTGACTTATCTGTGTCTGATGAGGGGAGAGACACCTATCAGTCTGTCCTGCTCTGCCTCTCATAACTACTTTCACCTGCACGTTTTATGGACACTCTTCTAGAACTACAATAATTGCAGACACTCTGTTTACACACAACTTTCTCCTTGACCTGTAGATAAGATACTGTAAGGCAGAGCAAACGCAGTACTAGTTTCATGACCAACATTTGAAAGGAACGTCTCTTACCAAAATGCATAGGCTTTTATACTTGCGGGTCTCAATGAGATAAAGTCAAAGAATGAGTGAAGAAAATAACACCCTCACAACTCTAACACAAGCAGCTGACCTAGCCATCAGTTAGTAGGCCATTCAATAACAAGCATCCTCATCTAACTGGTTTCAGTCCCTGTCCAAGCTGACAACCTGGTAGCATAATGCCGACCCTCATCGCCATGCGGTGAAGAGCAGCCTGACGTTGTGGTGACAGATCAAGGCCAGAAGCATGTCACTGGCAGGTTCATCGCTCTCTCTCAACACAGCTCTGAAGGCATGGAGTTACCAGAGGCAACAAGAGTTCACCCAACAGTGGGTCTCCAAGGTATGTCGACAGGGATCTGTAATGTGAGATCCGCACAATATTCACACATAAAAGAGTGGATCATAACCATTTTTTAAATATTGTACATGGTTGAATTTATTGCCGGGTCGAAATAACACATCATAGATCCCCCATAATGCCAAGGCTTTTGGTTCATTTCAACTGAACGAGTAGCTTTACTTTCATCATATGATTGATAAACGTTCCCTATAGCATTGCATTGGTACATAACAGAAGTGCATAACATAATGGGAATTTTATAAATGACATGTACAGTATAGTATGGAGAATGGCTATTGGGTGGCTGTGGCATTAGTCTTGACAGTGTTACCTCTAGATTGAGCGGCCCATTAGTTTCTAGCGATAGCTGGCTAATAGGTGGTGAACGACGTGTCAGGGACCCAGTGCTTTCGGCTATATTACCAGAATTTACCTGGAAGCTTGATAATTCTATCATGTGCAAATGCTTCATTGATACTGTACATGTTTTTTAATGAATGAAACCTGATCTTCTGTTAACTACCAGTGACAGTGTTGGGACAGAAAGGGATCCCTACAGGAGACACAGTCTGCTGGGAGGCTAGAAGGGACTGGCTTAACTTCACATAGGAGCTTGTAATTGAGTCAGGGTACATGAACTCACAGTCCACTAAGGGAAAAGACAGCAGAGATATAATATTAAACAGCTTTAAATCTTACATTGTATATTAATACACGACACTTGGTACTTTTCGTGAAGCCCGGTCGCACTTGTCTCAGTGATATACAGTATGTCCACAGTATAATAGTATGCTGTGACTCTGACATCTTAATTTAAACATTAGCCGCTCAGCTTTCAGCTTTCAAACAGCTTTGATCTCTGGGAAAACAGAGAGGGGTAGATGTAGGTAGACTTTATGTTGTGCCTGTGCCTGATTGGCCCTGTTACATCATGACATGAAAGCAAAGATAGGCATTTTATGTCAGAGCAGGGAGGGAGCAGGCAGCAGGGCTTGTTTGGGTCAGGGTGCTGCATGGTGCTTGTGGCCACATGTCTTTCCCATTAATCTGTGTCTAAGGAGGAGGTCAGGGACAGACAGGAAGCAGCATTGATCAGGCTCAATCTCAGCGTCTGCTCGCTGAAACCAGAGGACAAAGGCCAGGCAGGGGAGAGGTACAGGGAAGGGCAGGGAGAGGGCAGGGAAATCCCCTTAGAGCCCCATACCATGACCGACCGGGTGGGTGATTGAGAATTACAGCTGGAAGAGAGAGCACCCCCGCTGAAATATCGCCCTCTGAAACAAATTTAGAGGCATGAGAGACCTTGATTAGCCAATTGGGGGAGAATTCTCAAAGCACTATTTCCAATCCTGGAGGGCTCAAACGGTTTGTTCATCAGAGAGCAGAGAGAGAGGGGATAGAATTGGATATCTAGCCCTGAAGATGTTCATGCCAAATCAATGCACCATAACCAATTCCAATACTAGGAGAAACTAAGAAACATACCAACAAAAAAACATAATATTTCAACCTTCAGAGGTGAAACATGCTTTTGAGTATCGTCACATCACATTCACCTTTCATTTGACTGGTGAATAATCATGTAATTATCTTCAGGGATATTGGTTTAATTTAAAACTCTATTCACACCGGCTTCACGTAGAAAACGAGCCACATTTTATGATGGGGAATTTGTGACCTTTGGTTTTTACACCAGTGTTTTGTTTTTATAACTGCACGTTCCATAACTAATATGGCTGTCAAAAGGTAATGTCAGTTTTATGCTCAAATACATATGGTGTGATGCCCTCACCTGTTTACAGGACTGACTGGTGCTGGACATTTACAGTCTCTTTAACGGCCCTGTGAGCAGTGCTCCAGAGCTGCGGCTCCGTATTGCAGCTGTGGAGCTCACGGCTCAGCGTCAGGGCAGTGGCCTGTGTCTCCGGACATGCCTCATACCTATTAAATCTCACAAGACAAATATGATTTATTCATCCCACCCAAACAGCTATGAGACACATCTCCTTGGAGCAGAGCCGAGTGGCTCCCTCAAGCAGACACACACACACACACACACACACACACACACACACACACACACACACACACACACACACACACACACACACACACACACACACACACACACACACACACACACACACACACACACACACACACACACACACACACACACAAACAGTGTGTATTAAGCAGTACACACATACATTAATGTTTTGCCTCTAATCGCTGACTGCTTTTCTTAGTAAATAGATACAAAAAAAATGTATTCCTTTATAACCGTTCATTTCCAGACCCAGACAAACTTCGGACCCAGAGTTAGATGGGATGAAAGCTGAATATCAGAAAAAAGCCCACACCAACTTGATGAAATCTCAGTCTCCGCAATAACATTACCTGAATATCTCTCAGGTCTACAACATGTTGGAGACATTCAATGCAGCAAAAGTAGCCAAAGTGAAAAGTTTCCAGCCTTTTGGCCTGTGCTTTTTGGTTCTACTCTGTCTTCAAATGAGGTAAGACTGTCTGGGACTCTTGGCTTCCAGCTATTCTAACAAGTAATAAAGATACTCATGGCTAATTTAACTCTGTCATTTCTGGCCGGTTGTGATCATTCCTCAAAGTAATAGATGTTGTTTTTATAAAATGGTTGGATATTTTTTTATAACCATAACCACAGCTAATTCAGCAGGATAAAACAATACAGTCTGGTACATATGCTACGACACACAGCTCCACTACCACACACATGCTAAAACCCCCTGTCTGTCTGAGGACTTACATGTGTCCTGCATGGTGTTTTTATACAATGTGAGTATCTATACAATACCCTATCTCCTGATGACATGCATGTGTGCAGTACAGTGGACAATAATGTGTATAGCCTATCTATACAACACCCTGCCTGATGACTACAGTAACGTGATCGATAATGTGGTCAGGGTAAGTAAAAACACATCAGCCACGCCGATCTTCAACACGGGGGCCCCTCAGGGGTGCGTGCTCAGTCCCCTCCTCTACTCCCTGTTTACTCATGACTGCATGGCCAGGCACGACTCCAACACCATCATCAAGTTTGCCGAAGACACAACAGTGGCCTGATCACCGACAACGACGAGACAGCCTATAGGGAGGAGGTCAGAGACCTGGCTGTGTGGTGCCAGGACAACAACCTCTCCCTCAACGTGATCAAGACAAAGGAGATGATTGTGGATTACAGGAAAAGCACGCCAACCATTCTCACAGAGCACGCCCCCATTCTCATCGATGGGGCTGCAGTTGAGCAGATTGAGAGCTTCAAGTTCTTTGGTGTCCACATCACCAACAAACTAACAATCACACCAAGACAGTCGTGAAGAGGGCACAACAAAACCTATTCCCCCTCAAGGGTCTGATTTGGGTGTTTGAAATTACAGCTCTTTTTGTACATAGTCCCCCATTTTATATAGAGCCAAAACACCAAAAAATGTAACTTTCCCAATAATTTTGAAGCTCACTGTATATGATGTACAATATCCTGTGTAATGAAGGAAATGGAAATATGGTGAGAGGAATTCTGGCTGTACCTGCGTCTGTGTTCCCTTCGCATGCGGACCAGCCCGCTGAACAACAACGGGCGATTGACAGAAAGGAGAACAAGAAGAAAAGAGTTGGCAGAGCTTGCTCCTTCCCTGCCCAGATCTCGCCTGTTGTTCCCACATTCCTGGGGACCTCTTGGGGGATGAGAGCGCCGATGGGCCTGATAACATTATTTGCCTGCTGTCTTTTAATCTATCAGTCCACACTCACTCACTGCCGAGCTATCTGTGTGTGTTGGGATAGACTCACACAGACATGTCCCATACACACTGGACAGCTCCACATAGACCTGTAGTTTAGGGAAGTTCTAGGGAATGTGCAGTGATATTTTATTATGTAACCTTTATTTAACTAGGCAAGTCAGTTAAGAACAAATTCTTATTTACAATGACGGCCTAGGAACAGTGGGTTAACTGCCTTGTTCAGGGACAGAACAGCAGGTTTTTTTTTTTTGAACCTTGTCTGCTTGGGTATTTGATCTACCAACCTTGTGGTTACTGTCCCAACACTCTAACCACTAGGCTACCTGCCGCCCCAGGTAGCCTAGCAGTTAGAGCATTGGGCCAGTAACCGAAATATGGGGCTGTGGGTAGAGTTATGTCATTTCATTGTTGAAATGATCTTTGACTTCAGCATTAGTCCCCTCTATAGAAGAGGGAGACACCTGCTTTACATTTTGCTCTATTGTTGTCCTACGTTTTCAAGAATTGGGCAGCGGTACATGGCTTTAAATGGCACAAATATTGCACAACGGCATGTGCAAATCCTAGGAAAAAATCAGTAGCCTGATGGGATATCTGTTTATTGTGATTGAGTCTAGCCAATGGCATGCTACATCATAATAAAGTCACGCAAGGTTACCTCAAGTTCCCGTACAGGCACTTGGATCAAGATGACGAAGTAAAGAAGTTAATGTCATATTCATTGTCGATACCTTTCCTTTAATTAGACACTAAGAGTGTCAGTTAAGTGGAAACATAACAACAGTATCGAGAGAAACACACTATGCAACCTTTACTCAACATAGATTTGACACAAAATTCCCAGATGATAATGAAAATTCCAACTGTGATTCTCTTTTCAGAATGCATCTAACCTATGACCCTGGCTCTTTTTATATAGTGTTTTACAGTTATACGCTATGGTTAAGTTGTTTTATGTGTCATCTTCTAGAGAAACACCCTTTTGACACTGTCATACCCAGTATAGTTTAACAAGCACATGGCACAGGTCATGCAGTATAATGCCAACAGTTGACAAATGAGCATTCAATATCAAATTCAATGACATACTACTAGTATGGAAACATAAATTCATTCTTATTCTGGCTATATTTTACTCTAACCCTCTGTGCCAGTGAGTTAGGTGTGCAGAACAGAAAGATGTGCCTGTGTGTGTGTGTGAACTGGCTGAGCTCAGGTGAAAGCTGACTCTCACACTCCCTCGGCCCCGGCTGTGAGGGGTGACATTCTCTCACACACAATCCCTCTCTGGTACAGTTTCAGGGCCAGCACAGCACTCTGCCCTGTTTCCCCTTTCTACTGCTTCTGCTGGGAGAAGTGTTCAGGGGATTAGCCACGTCCTTCAAAGGCCATTAAAGTAAATGACAGGTATCCTGTTTCGGCGGTGCTGGGACAGGCCAGATGAGGAGCGCAGAGGCCAAGCAGGAGAGCAGGGGTCAGCTTGGGACAAAAAGACAGGGCCAGCGTGGGCCTCACTCTATCTGGCTCACTCCCTGGCTCCCCAAACTGGGGGCCCTGTGTTTATGAATGGTCCGCTTGATGGGACCGCCGAGACATTGTCTCGCACTGGTAACTTTAGTCCAGTGCATTGTTTTCAGATTGTGGTGTCTTTGTTTTCTTTTGGGCACGGCTTCCCCTGATGGAGAATTTATTCAAATAAAAATGAACACTTCTCTCATCAGACTAGTCAATTAAACAATGTTGCAACTTAGTAACTATGATCATTCACATTGCCATTTGCATTTCAACATAAAAGACTAAGCCGTATGAAATGAAAGGTTTTGTTAAAACTACCTAGGATTTTGGAGAAATAAATGTTTTAGGTAACGAATGGATTCAGGTTATGTCATGTTAATGTTTCCCTCTAATGTGGGGATGTCAGATTCTATCATACTAGTTCGTACCTGGCAGCTGTACTATATCAACTTGGACAGAATCCTTGCCAGATAGTCCTTTCCCTCTGCTAAACATTTTGATAAAATTGCATTTAGATTTTGCAATTCCATCAAAGGCCTACATTTGAATACTTGGGACGGCCACACACCATTGAAGTTTATCAGTCCATCGTTTTATCAGTCTACATCAATCTATTGGACAGTGTGTAAGACATTATGAGACAGATACAGCTGATAACGCTGCATAGATGGCCATAGCGAGTTCCGTATCCTGCCATTTTCTCTGGACAGCACACACACACACTCTGCCCCTCGGCCACCACCGCACACACAAACACACACACACTCTCTCGCTCTCTCTCTCTCTCTCTCTCTCTCTCTCTCCATCCTCGCCCCACCCGGTGAACTGCAATCTAGCAGAGCTGCGGAAGTGTTTCATTTACCAATTACCGCTTGCAGATAAAGCACACGTTCCCACAGTCTAGAAGGCCAGGGTCAAATGTGACCAATTAGCCCATCCCCTCCAAGCAGAGATTACCAGATTTATCCACAGTATAACAGGGCAAATCCTTCAGAATCATGACCCACAACTAGTATGGACCAACCCAAAGACACATAGTACAACTCTATAATAGTAAAACAACATTGCAGAAAACAGGCAAACAGCGCACGTAACCACTAAATTAGGTTGCCTTTCAGGTACTGGGCCTAACTATGCAGATACTGAACAATAATGTGAACAGATTATTGATGTTCAGTATCTTAAAAAAAAAAGTGTTTTATTTGTTTTTAGGGGGTATATCAGCTGTAATATTGCAGATAGATTGTGGCTTCCATCACTGTAACTGTCTGCATCACTTCCAGTCCCCCATATATGTTTTTGCAAATATATATATATACATATACATGCATACATGCACATACAAACATACACATATAAATAAATAAATAAATAAATACAAATAAATAAATAAATACATACAAATAAATACATACATACATACATACATATTAAAAAATATACATATTTCCTTTATTACTTTCTAACCCTACCACTCCTCCCCCAATTGGATTAATCCAGTGAACAACAACCCTTAGGCCTGTATTTCCAGCTTATATATACTACATACATTTTATGGACACAGTCTATTTTACAATAATTTTATTTTGTTTGTTTTTAACTCTTGTCCTTCCTCTACCTTCAACCTCTCCCATATATTTATGATGTCCATCCGGTTTGATTTCTATTTGCCATATCTTTCGAACTGTGCTCTTTTCAAAAAAGTTCTTAACCTGTATACGTTTTACGGGCACAGTATGTTTTACATGAGTTATCTTGTTGTTATTAGTCCCAACCTTCAGCTCCATTCAACCCCTCCCATCTATCTCTTAACATAATCCATATTGGATTTCTATTTGCCATATACTTCTCAACTGATGTGATGTTTCACAAAAGTTCTGCACCTTTCTATTCTCATTGTTTCTACAGATTGTAAATTGAAAATATACATGTTCAGTATCTTAATTTGATCACCCTGTTGTTGCAGGACATTTCCTATTGTAGTGTATTCAACGTTTAGAAAGGCTTCTAAAGTTTGTAATTTTACACTTTCAAATGTCAGACTTGATTTGCCCGAAACAAAAAATGTATCACCCTCTACAAAAATGTCCATTGATTATAATACACACAATAATTCAAATGTCCTGTTGCTACAGGATTATTTTGCTGCTGTGAGAAACAGGTCAAATTAAGATCCTGCATATGTATAATAGCTTGTTGAAAAATTATTACAAACATGAGTCATTCAAGATAGGGTATGCGGTAAAATAGGTTAGTATGGGAGACCTCCCACTCTGCCACACAGATAGCTAATAATTTAATCTGTAAACACAACCACAACATGCCTTGATTGACTCTCCATGCTAGCTGTATTATTAACACTGAGTTCCTCAGGCCTGCAAAGTCTAAGCTGTGAGTGTGTAATGGAACAGCAATCCCCCCATCAACTCCCTCCAGCATGAACGATCAGACAACAATTTCTCAATACTGATGAGACCTAGAGGCATCTTGGCGGTGCACGGGAGGGTGGGGGGGGGCAACTGATGGATTGGAGAGGTGAAAGGGGTTAACGAAGCAACGGTCTGGTCGTCTGTCTGTGCCTGTGTGGTACAGAGGGTGCCGCAATCTGACCCGAAACATTGGCTTTTCTTTAATCAGGGAGAGAGAAGGAGGGCAATTCCTCCAAATCATGCATCACATCTGTAACGAGCGAGAGGCTATCAAAGGCTTCACAGATAGTTACGGGCAGATTTGCCTTGCGCTTTGTGACTCACGGCTTCTGCAGTTTCCTGCACTTTGCTATCAAAAGGGGTCCGGCCGGAATTCGAATCTGAGGTCATTCCCCCAGTGCCACTAAATTGCAGTTGGAGTTGCATCTGCAGCTGGTTTGCTGTCCAGACGCAGGCACCGGCAGTCCTCTCTGACTGGAAACAGAACCAGAGGAAAACAAGGTCTTGTTTATCATTTCCTACCTTCATCTGTGGCGGCCCCTTGGAAAAAAAGTGTAACACTAATTCAGGACCAGCCACATCTGAATTTAACCAGAGAATGTCAGATAAAACACTGGAGCTCCAACACTGAGGTACAGTAAGAACGTGGCGCTCATGTTTACACACCTGATTATCATGCTATCAGACTACATGCTATTTCATTAACTCATTTGAAATTCACTTAGCTCCCTTTAGCCTTAATTAACCCTATCGAGCCCAGTGATGACATCTGGCTTCTCTGGGTTTCTTTTGAACCTCCCTTTTTCCAAATTATCCAGGGACTTTGAAAACAGAGAAAACAGGGCCTGTGTTGCCGTGACAACCTGGGTGAGACGAGGTGTGTGTGTGTATGCGTGTGGTGGGGGATGAGGTTGAGTGAGACGAGGTGTGTGTGTGTCTGCGTGTGGTGGGGGATGAGGTTGAGTGAGACGAGGTGTGTGTGTGTCTGCGTGTGGTGGGGGATGAGGTTGAATGGCTCGTCAGGTTCAGCTCAGAGAAGTTCCACTGGATGAATATGACACAGAGCAGTGTCCCTGGCCTCAGTTTGCCCCGTATTTACATTATTAAAATGAGACGGGCAGACAGGGAGGTGACAGGCGGCACAAGAGGGAAATCAGGGCCCTGTCAAAACTGTCACTTGCTCCACTGGCCAAAGGGCCCTGACCCCAATCCTATCCACTGCAGGGGAGTAGAGAGAGAGGAGGGGGAAGGGGGCTGGCATCTAGACCCTGTCTGTCTGCTCATCTCAGTCACCACACACACACACACACACGCGCACGCGCACACGCACACGCACACGCACACACACACACACACACACACACACACACACACACACACACACACACACACACACAATTGTTTTACTATCCTTGTGGGGACCAAACGATTGATTCCCATTCAAAATCCTTTTTTCCCTAAACCCAACCCTAACTCCTAACCCCAACCCTAAC